>NW_027361906.1:3140000-3343525 GCF_039654945.1 Dendrobates tinctorius
CAGCGATACCCGGCAGGGGGGCCGGTCGCTGATCCATGTCACACACAGCGATCTCGCTGTGGAGTCACAAAATCAGCGATCTCGCTGTGTGTGACGGGGCCTTTACTGATGGTAGCCTTTGTTACGGTAGTCCCAGCTCTATGCAGGTCATTCACTAGGTCCCCCCGTGTGGTTCTGGGATTTTTGCTCACCGCTCTTTTGATCATTTTGACCCCATGGGGTGAGATCTTTCGTGGAGCTCCAGATTGAGGGAGATTATCAGTGGTCTTGTCTGTCTTCCATTTTCTTATTATTGCTCCTACAGTTGATTTCATCACACCAAGCTGCTTGCCTATTGCAGATTCAGTCTTCCCAGCCTGTTGCAGGGCTACAATTTTGGTTCTGGTGTCCTTTGACAGCTCTTTGGTCTTCACCATAGTGGAGATTGGAGTGTGACTGTTTGAGGTTGTGGACAAGTGTCTTTTATACTGATAACAAGGTCAAACAGGAGCCATTACTACAGCTAATGAGTGGAGGACAGAGGAGCCTCTTAAAGAAGAAGTTACAGGTCTGTGAGAGCCAGAAATCTTGCATGTTTTAGGTGACCGAATACTTATTTTCCACCATAATTTGCAAAATAAATCTTGCCAAATCAGACATGGTGATTTTCTGGATTTGTTTTCTCATTTTGACTCTCATAGTTGTGGTCTACCTATGATGTCAATTACAGGCCTCTCTCATCTTTTTAAGTGGGAGAACTTGCACAATTGGTGGCTGACTAAACACTTTTTTCCCCAATGTAAATGCATGTGAACATTTTTGTAATAGGGTTTCATGAAAAATGTGACCGTTTTGGTTTCTACATCCTCTATCTATTACAGTACATGGCAGACTGCAGAAAGATACCATTGTAGCTGTCAATGAACTCGTTCTGACGTCTAGACTCCGTAACCCTCATCTTTATCTTCATCTTTCTTTTAACCTGTGATGCATGGAGGCTCTAGAATATTTTAAACAACACCCATTACAAAAAAGGCTTTTTAGGCAAAATGCATGCTTTTAAGTAACAAAATCCCCCCCAAAGGTGTTAATATACATTAATAAAAAGTAAAAGGAAATCAAAGTGCATGTACTTTTGACTAAAACAAACCATTTTTTTGTAATAGAATTGCAATTAGGGTTTGGACCGTTTGGCTTCTACAGCCTCTATGTATCACAGGTTCTAAGATCATACAAGAGAGAAGAGGAAAGACAAGGGTCAGAAGAAGCTCACTAATACATTCACTGCTCCCTCATTTTGCAGCCTGCCGGGTACTGTGCATGTACACTCGGTGTAGTGAGCATGCATGTGATTAGAGACAAGGGAGGGTTAGTGGTCCGCTTGGATGAGCGTTCGGTGACAGGTATCTATAGTGTATGGCCAGCTTTACTATGCATCCGTGTGTGTGTATATATATTGAGCCTCCCAAATCTCCACCATACAGGAGTTCCACCGGGAGGCCGGACTGGACTTGCATCGTCATTGGTTTCACTTCTGGATATGTGCGCTTCTACACTGAGGTTAATTCTCAACATCTTTTATATGTATAAAATATGTAAAAAAAAATGTTTCTACAATTTCCTCGTGTACCTCTCTCTTATGTAAATTTCTTACAGTATTTTAGTAGAAACTTTTCAGTTACCTACAGAGGATAAAACTCTTTCCTGATCATGCGATGGACCCTAGGTGCGTGTCTCGTCACTAGACACCATTCTGATAACTGTGGTGAAGCCAGCCGGGCCCCCGTGTGTCCAGTGCATGGTCCGGGTCCAGTATTGCCCATTTGAACAATATGTTTCTTGTGGAATGACAGCAAGCAGAGAAGTCGTAAACTTCGAGCAATTGTTGCAGAATGTATGTTAGAAAGTAGTTTTAACTTTACTTTTATACAGAAAACATCCTTGTATTTGCTCCAATTGGAATAAATCTTTTAGTAAAGTGTTAACATTCGCATGGCATGATTCTGTGTTACGTGTGGGTCTCTCAGGCTAGTTTCACACTTGCTTTTTTTTGCAGCGCGTTTTTCCCGCAAAAAAACGCATTGAAAAAACGCATACATAAGCATACAACTGCTGCGTTTTTTTCAAGCATTTTTATGAGCATGCATGAAAAAAACGCAGCGTTTTTATGCGTTTGTATGCGTTTTTAGCGCGTTTTTACCGCGTTTGCGTTTTTTTCCAACATTTTTAGGTGGCCCCTCACACTACCCAAACCATGACTTTACTAACCCTAACCCTAACCCTAACCCTGACCCTAACCCTAACCCTGACCCTAACCCTTAACCAAATCATACTTAACCCTAACCCAAACCCTAAACCCTAACTAACCCTAACCCTAACCCTAACCCTGACCCTGACCCTGACCCTAACCCTAACCCTGACCCTAACCCTGACCCTGACCCTAACCCTAACCCTAACCCTGACCCTAACCCTTAACAAAACCATACTTAACCCTAACCCTGACCCTAACCCTAACCCTGACCCTAACCCTTAACAAAACCATACTTAACCCTAATCCTGACCCTAACCCTGACCCTAACCCTAACCCTGACCCTAACCCTTAACAAAACCATACTTAACCCTAATCCTGACCCTAACCCTGACCCTAACCCTAACCCTAACCCTGACCCTAACCCTAACCCTAACCCTGACCCTAACCCTTAACAAAACCATACTTAACCCTAATCCTGACCCTAACCATGACCCTAATCCTTAACAAAACCATACTTAACCCTAACCCTGACCCAAACCCCAACCCTAACCCTGACCCTGACCATAACCCTAACCCTAAACCCCCTTAACTAACCCTAACTCTAACCCAAACCCCTAAATTCCATGGTTTAAAAAAAAAAACGCATATGCAAAAAAACGCATACATGAGCATGCCAGTGCGCACATATGCGCATCCATAGGCTATAATGGCCATTTTTAGCGCAAAACGTGCGCATATGTGCGCATGCGCTTTTTTGCAGGGCCAAAAAATGCAACATGCTGCGTCTGGAAAATCCCAACGCACACCCCAAAAAAACGCAGCGCATGAAAATCGTAAATCGCAAATGTGAAACCAGCCTCAGTATTGTGTGCTGTATAGTTCACTCTGTTTTATTATTAGATATTTATTTAATTTTCTTTCACTTATTTTTATACATGTGACACATTTTTTTCCTACAGAGTGGGACAAGTAATAGCAATTTGGATTGGTACTAACTTTTTTTCCATATTTATTTTTCATTTATTTCACATACTATGCCCTCGTTCCCCCCATAAGGTCATAACAAGACCTTTTTGGGGACCAGTATATGACCTTATGTGGTTCAATGTTTATTTAAAATAATATATAGAGTTCCAGCTCTTCTATGGATCCAGCGCAGGCCGTTCCAGATGTCTGCACAGACTCCAGAAGTGGTGCCTGCTCAGCTCAGAAGTCACAAGACCACTGCAGCCGGTGATTGGCTGCAGCAATCAGGTGTCTAGCAGGGCGCACCATCAGAGAAACATTCAATGACGCGCTCTTCTAGTCGCCTGACTACTGCAGCGATCCTGTGAATTCCGGACTGAGCAAACACCGCTTCAGAAGCGTGGGCTGTGCTGGATCCGCATGGGCATTGGAAGGCGAGTATGCCTTTGTTTATTATTTTAAGACCATCCATGTATTAATTTTTTATTTTTTTTAATTTCACTGTTGAATAGCCCTTTTAAAGAGTCATTCAGGTGTTTTGAAAGTGGAAATTTAATAAAAATTTCTAATGCACTTTATGAAATCTGCATCGATTTTCCAATTTCAGCCCCTTCTGCTGGTCCAGGAGGCTCCACTTCAACAAGTGATAAAGGGGGCTGTCTGCCTGGAACCGTTCATTAGAAAAGATCGCCTGCCTCTCAGTGTATCAGCCATACTGACAAACCCCTTTAATGAACTCTACTTTTTTTCCTGTCTTTCCAGAGTGGAGTGCTGCTCCTTTCCCAACTATTAAATGAAGACCCCATTCTTCAGCTGAAGTGCAGGACCTATGAGATTCCCCGACACCCAGGAGTCACTGAGCAGGTAACGCCGCTGTCTGCGATTTGTCTGCACATTCGTAGCTGCTCTGTGAATGTCCCATCACATTCCTGGTGCATCTATTTGCAAGATTGATTTGCTGGTGAGCTCCTTGCTTGACTTTACTTTCGGCAACGAGAGTGGAGTCCTCCATGCACAGTCCCCCTGCTCGTGTTGGTAGATCAGCTATAAATAAGGAAAACAAACAGAAATTAAAAGCAGAACATTGTAAAATGACTCCCAAGATAATAACATGACTGATTATGTATCTTGTGACAGCAGCCCTGGGTGCCAACCAGTGATCTACATAGTAACCCACATGACGACACTTGTATAATGACAGTACATGAAATCTAAGCACCTGCAGTTCTTATAGACCTTCTTATTAACAGTCGATCTATGATCCTAAGAAGGTGATAGTCTTTATTTTTTTGCTGCTGATTTGCAGTGTTATAAATGCACTGCTCAAGATCGGCCAAAGTTATTTGCATCTTGTATACAAATTCCCAGTGACCCCCTTTTCTAGCCATACATTTCCGGTAGCCCTTGACATTTCACTGTGTGTATGATTAATTGTCACTGTTTTTTTCCTCCTGAAGCATGAAGAGATGAGCATCTTGTACCCGTCGGCTTTTGTGACAATCGATGGCTTCAGCCTTTTCCAGTCACTTAGGGCTTGTCGCAATCAGGTAGCACGAGGTACGTTGGGACTGCTTCTATAACGTGTGCTTCTTAAATCGTCTCTGTCACGTAGATGTAGCAATGTGGCGTTTGGTGTATGGCACAGTTCAATGATTGTGCTATGTTACTAGTCTTACATAGGACTGCAGGTAAGCCTGTTATAGGGTTGCAGTTATGTTTGTCATAGTGCTGTTAAGGGCTCACTTAGTGAGTTGGACTCTCAAAGCTGTAGGGTGAGAGACACAGATAGGTAAAAATGGATCGGTGGGAATGGATAGCACGTAGATCAGGGATGACCAGGACAGCAGGGTTTGCAGAATGGCAGATATAAAAGAAAAGAAGAAAGTTATTTCCTGTCTTTTAAAGATGTGATAGCTTGTTTTCACCAGATAATTCCTTCAACTATACGATAAGCAGAGACATATATGTAGTTGGGACCTTGCAGCAGGAAAATGGCTAACCACAGGATAAGAAGAGACATATATGCAGTCAGGAACTTGCAGCAGGAAAATGGCTAACCACAGGATGAGAAGAGACATATATGCAGTCAGGAACTTGCTGTAGAAAGATGGTTAACCACAGGGTTAGTAGAGACTTAACGGCAAGCATGACTGCGTGAGCCTGCCTTAAAATGCCTTGGGTGGTGACATAAGAGATGCTTGCCAGGTTACCAGAGTTAAACCGTTCAGAATTGTACAGAGGGAGCTGGTCATAGGAGAAGGGAGCTCAGCTCGGCTCTGAAGCGGGGACAGGTGAGTAACAAGTGCAAATCTGTTTTGGATTTGTCAAATCTGTGTGAAAAAAACAAGCAAAACAACCTGTGAACAAACCTTTACAGGTAAACTTTCAAAACCTCTCTTTGCTCTTGTTTAGACTTGTATCACCATGAAGTCCAGACTTTATCTCAGACATTGGTTTAGGTTTAGATATAAAGAAGAATGTTCTCATTCACTGACAAGAAGAATTCTTGAAAATGATGGAAAATTGAAATACCCTATTAGATCGAGATTTATTCTAGTGATCACCATGCAAAAAGAAATCCCTAAATTGCTCAAATAGAAATGCTGCACCTATCGCCCCTATGTCTCACGTCTGATACCTACTTACTCAAGGATGGATAAGTCTGTTATTGGATTTTTCCCTTACATGCCCATAGTGCGGCGTCCGTCCATTTGTAGGAGCGTTTCCATGGTGTATCCGCGTGGGCAGAATTTATTTGTAGTGCTGAGCGAGCCTGCTGGGATATGGTGTTATCTCAGCATGCTCGGGGCAAACCGACTGACTTCGGCATGTTCGACTAATATGTTCAAGTCCTCGCTCCTGCATTTCTTGCGGCTGTAGTTCTATTCATGATACAGTTGGAGAATCCTAAATTGCTTTTTTTTTTCCTTTTATTTTTACCTAGCTGCTGCATCTGGCAATGAAAATGTCCAGCCCCCTCCTCTGGCGTACAAGAAATGGGGTCTGCAGGATATTGACTCCATTGTGGATCATGTCAGCGTTGGTGAGCTTTGTGCTCTCTTGTATCACAAGGGGCACCACTATTGGGGAGGTCATCCTCCGCCATAATTTGTTCAGTCTAGACTGACTTCTGTCTTCTTTCTATGTCTCCAGGTGTCATGGCGCTCTCTCCGTTTGATCAGATGAAGACTGCCTCCGTTTTGGGAGGCTTTAACGCCTCCATAAAGAGCAGCCCCCCCACCATGTCTCAGTATATTACTGTGGGCTCTAACCCGTTCACTGGCTTTTTTTTTGCCCTGGAGGTCAGTATCGCAGTATTGCAATCGTTCAGACATTTTTGTTGTACTTTTTGTATGACTTTTTTTTTTTCCTCCCTCATTGTGTCACACATCTGTCGTTACAGGGCAGTACACAGCCATTATTATCCCACGTGGCTCTCGCCGTGGCCAGTAAATTGACCTCAGCCCTCTTTAGTGCCGCCAGGTATTTCTTGCACATTTTCCGTATTATTTGTCGGGATGCGGCGGTTACTATAGGTGTCCACACTTGTATCATCTGTGAATAATGTCAATCATTTTACATTGTAGTGGTTGGCTGGGCTGGAGGAGCAAACACGAGGAGGAACCACAGCAAAAACAAAAACCGAAGGTCGAGCCTGCCACCCCCCTGGCTGTCCGGTAACGTTACTTTACTGTTCCAGCGATGGCGCTGTTCTTTCTGCGTCTGGTCTATGTGACTAAATCACCATCTCAAGCAAGTTAGGGGTCCGCTCTTGGCTCTGAAATAATTTAGGAGACTGTTTATTAAGTGATTTAAGGGGCTGAATTAATTTAGGGCTCTGACATTTTTGGAGATCTCATCTAGGATCTTAATTAAAGGGGAAATTCAAGATTGGACAAAAGTTTTCTGTTAACTGGGCCACTCACTAGGCTCAGTGTTGATGCTGAGGTAGATGGCATAACACCACTGAGGCCAGAGATTGGCTGCAGTGGTGATATGTTGTAGGACCTGGGCCACCTTTATAGTCCTCTTTGGAAAAAAAGCAAACAAAAAACTAAGGCGACACTGGAGAGACAAGGACTTCGACAACTAAGTTATACAATGTTTAGAAATTTTGAAGCATTTAAATGTAGCGATCTAGTCTGGGATCAGAATTATTTAGGGATCTGAGGTCTGAATAAAGGTAAGGGGGTCTTATGGGGTCAATAGTGTGTGTTACCATATTCCCCGCATGCTCTGCTCTTATCAGCTCAGGTACATATAAAAGTTTTGCAGAACTTTTTTTTTTTTTTTTAAATCTTAACTTTTCTAGTTCAAGTTCAACATTTGCACCTCACACACACATTGCCCTGTTGGGTTCCTTGTTTTAGCCATTTACATGGTTTGGTTAACCCATTCCTATAAACGTTGTATAATGGGTAGTTGGAAATTTCTCTTGTGGATTCTAAAGCCGAGCTGGTTATACCAAATGTCTCTGAACTTCACTTTCAGATTTGGCCTCCCAGATTCCCGACGTCACGGAGAGAGCATCAGTCTGTCGCCCTGTAACACCCTGGCCGCAGTGACCGACGACTTTGGAAGAGTGATTCTGCTGGATGTAGGAAGAGGAATTGCAGTACGCATGTGGAAGGGTAATGCTGCTGGCGTCTCGCTCTGTAAATTGGTGATAGATCTGGATGAGAGCACACAGTCTGTCCATGCCCCGTATCTGCAGCTTTATATCCACCAGGTTCTATGACAACAGAGCTTACAATTTGATATTCTTACACACAGATATGAAGCACATGTAGCAGTATTTCAGTCATTGGTTTAATGACTCCACAAATAACATTTTCTAAATTTTGTTTGTTTCAGGTTATCGTGACGCTCAGATCGGTTGGATGCAGATAGTGGAGGATCTGCATGAGCGAGTGGCTGAGAAAGGACACTTTTCTCCATTTGGGAGTACACAGGGTCCCTGTAGAGTCGCCCAGTTCTTGGTCATTTACGCCCCCAGACGGGGAATCTTGGAGGTGTGGAGCACTCAGCAAGGACCCCGCGTTGGGGCTTTCAATGTGGGGAAACACTGCAGGTGAGATCTACTTGTGGCGACTATGGTCACACCACATTTGGGCTGAAGAGCTGATGTGCGTGTTTATATGCCAACAAAGTATGAAATTAAAGAGGACAGCAACAGGAGACAAGCGAGGATCAAGGACCGTTCGCACCGGTTCCTGAACACCAACTGTGTAAGAAAATGGTCCTGAAATACAGATGAAAGAGGACACGGCCTGACCCCTGGCAGACTGTACGTCTTTTGTATCTGTACCACAGATAAGCCATTCCCCTCTATTTCACTTACTAAAAGAGAAAAGAGGAAAAGCTTAGCTAAAAAATACCATAAGCAGAGATAGGGCTTCAGGCTGTGCTTGCCTCCTACATGACACTAACCTACACTGGTGTAGTCCGGTGTCTGCCTCCTACATGACACTAACCTACACTGGTGTAGTCTGGTGTCTGCCTCCGATGTGACGCTAACCTTACACTGGTGTAGCCGGGGTCTGCCTCCTACGTGACGCTAACCTACACTGGTGTAGTCCGGTGTCTGCCTCCTACATGACACTAACCTACACTGGTGTAATCTGCAGGGAAAAGCCGACTTTCTCCTACGCCTCATTGGGGGACACAGAGACCGTGGGTGTTATGCTTTCCGGTCACTAGGAGGACACTAAGTAAACTAGAAAAAGTTAACTCCTCCCCTGCAGCATACACCCTCTCGCTGGACGAGATCTCATCAGTTCTTGCTTAGTGTCTGTAGGAGGCACTTGGGTCTGGTTTCAGACCCCATCGTTTTTATTTTATTTTTGAATTTTTCTGTAAATTTTTATTTTTTAATTAACGGAGTGAAGGGGGCGACGGTTCCTTTCTACGGTGCGCTCTCCCCCCGAACCTACAACAGGCAAGCACGTGGAGTAACCCTTCACGTACACTTTCCTGCGACGAATAGGGGCTGATTCCTTACCGATCACGGATTCGAGGGCGAGCGCAGAAGACCCGTTATGGAGAAGATCGTACAGCGCTTTCTTCAGCCCTGAGTCAGCCCCATAGCTCTCCGTCCCCCTCCCCATAGGGAGGACCGATTGATCATACCTCTTTAAGATCTCCGTCCCCCTGCCCAGAGGGAGGATCGATCGAGCATCCCCCTTCAAGAACTCCTCCGGCTCTGCTACATCAGCCCAGGATGAGAAGAATGGACTTGGCGCTGAGTGAGCACTGGAGTGGAGGTACGGGGTCGGGTGCTGCCCCCGGGAGAAGCGCTGACTTAGCGTCAGCTGCGGCACACCGGTGCCCTTGCGGCCCCCCCCGCGTACAGCGTTCTCGGGTGGCCCGAGAAATTTAGTCCCCGGCTTTTTCTGGCCTGCTAGGCCGCAATTTCCATAGCGCCGCCCACTAGCGCCGCCTACCACAGGTAGGCCAGAAATTGAGCCCCCAGCTTTTCAGGCCTAATAGTCCGCAGTTTGCATAGCGCCGCCCGCGCTATTATCGCCGTCCCCTCCTCTTGGCGCCTCTCATTACTGTCGAGATGCGCAATTGTAATCTTGGGGGCCATCTCCTTTTACCTAAGAGCTGTGAGGTGACCTTTCAGGCGGATACCGGGTGACACTACAACAGCTATTCCTCCCGGGGGACGCAGTACAGGACCGGGTAAGCTGCATCTGCCTTCAGACTAAGGCTTAACCCTTTCCCGGCTCATTTTCTGCTGCTGCAGTCAGACTCTGCCGTTAACCCTTTCCGGAGCGCTAAGCAGGCTGCTAAGAAGTACACTATGTTCTATGCCGTGTGTACTACTTGCAAATCTACTCTGCCCTGCCCCAGATTAATCCGTTATGCACGGACTGCGACGCGGCCTGCGCCCAAACGCTTCTCGCCGCCGCTGCTGCGAGTCTTCCTGCGTTTAGTCCCCCTGAGTGGGCTGCGCCCCTGTCACGGTCGGTGGAGTCACGGACTACAGGCTATAGACTCTCTCTGGGAAGCCTCTTTAAATTAGAGGGCGTCTTCGCGGGGAACCGTCCACCAGCAGGGGCCGTACTTGTTCAAGGGACAGTCAAGTGAGAGAGCGGACCCATAACGCGTCCCCCAGTCACGCTCGTGCTTCAGCACCAGCGAGTTCTGTTTCTCGCTCTCCCTCTCCTAATGGTGACAGCGAGTACGACTCTGAATTGGAATCTGACGCTTCAGCTCCCCAATCCTCCAACTGACCAAGAGTCACTTGATTCACTTATAGAAGCCGTCATCAGGATTCTGGAGTTAAAGGAGGAAAATACTCCTCCAGCACACGCTTTGTCGTTTAAGAGGACCAAGCGTGTACGCAAATTATTTACCAGCCACCCTGATTTTAAGAACATTGTCCAGAGACATAGGGATTGACCACATGAGATTCACAGGACATAAAGTCTGTACAGGCTAAATACCCTTTTCACCAAGACCTAATGAAAGATTGGTTGCAGTCCCCATCTGTGGACCCTCCTGTATCGAGGCTGGCTTCTAAGACGCTCCTATCCGTTTCGGAAGGTTCCTCGGTCAGAAACCTCTCCTATCGTCAAACTGATTATCTCGCCCGCTCAGTTTTTGAGGCTTCAGGAGCGTTGTTTTTTCCATCGTTTGCAGCGATTTGGGTCACTAAGGCTATGGCCGCTTGGACAGAGGTCTTAATCACTGCTCTTTAGAGTAGCAATCTCCCTCCGGGAGCTACCAACGTCGCCAGGCTGATAGTTCACGCAGGAGTTTTTGTAGTTGATGCCTGTTTTGATGCCGCCAATGGGGCTATTCAAATTGCCGCTAATGCAATCTCCATTAGAAGAGCTCTTTGGCTCCGTGACTGGCGAGCGGACGTCATGTCTAAAAGATCGCTAACTTCTCTACCTTCAGTCTGGTCGCCTCTTTGGGAGAAGCTGAACCAGCTCACCTCTGATTCTACCGGGGGGAAAAAAAGTAATTTCCCTCCTCAGCAAAAGGCTGTTCGGCCGTTTCGGAACCAAAAGCCAACGCGATTTCTTTTCGCAATAACTCCGGTTGGTCCTCCTCTACCTTCTCTTCCGACTCTAGTCGGCCCCCGTGCGGAAACGGAGGCACCCAGGTCTCGTACAGACCTAATCGCTCTTGGAAGCCCAGACCCAGGGCATCCGGTTCTCGAGGACCCCGATCCCACAAATCTTCTGCGCAATGACTTGTTGCGGTATCCGGCGGACGATGGCAGAGTACGAGATCGTCTAATTTCATTCAGTCACACCTGGCTCGCAGTCGTCCACGACAAGAGGGTCAGGGAACTGGTGTCCTCCGGATACAAGATAAAATTCTCCTCTCCTCCGTCAACATGTTTCTTCCCATCCTCCCTCCCCAAAAAGTAGACAACAGCCTTCCTTCGGGCTGTTCAGGCGCTGCAAAAGGACGGAGTTGTTATTCCGGTCCCTCAGGACGAACGGTTCAAAGGTTTTTATTCAAACCTTTTTGTGGTTCCAAAGAGGGACGGAACGATGCGGCCCATACGCGACCTTAAACTGTTAAATCAGTTGGTCAAGGTACGGCAGTTCTGAATGGAATCTCTCCGATCAGTTGTCACTTCCTTGGAAAAAGGAGAGTTCCTAGCATCAATCCACATCAAGGACGCTTACCTTCACATTCCGATCTGCCCATCCCGCCAGCAGTTCCTACGTTTTGCAATTCACGAGGAACACTTCCAGTTCGTTGCCTTGCCCTTCGGACTCGCCACCGCCCCCAGGGTCTTTGCCAAGGTCATGGCGGCTCTCACGGCCATTCTTCACTCTCGGGGAGTGGTAGTGTTATCGTATCTGGACGTCCTGCTCATCAAGAGCCCGTCCTTTCCAGCATGCGAGGAATCTGTAAATATAACAGTTAATGCACTTTCTCGCCTGGGCTGGAAAATAAACATCGAAGAGTCCTTCCCAAAGCCGGCTCAAGTTTTCCTTTTTGGGTATGATCTTTGATACTTCCCGTGGGTTGGTCATTCTCCCTCCAGAGAAGACCCGAGCCTTACAACAAGCAGCGCGGTCTCTTTCTCAACCAGTTTCTTTCTCCATTCGTTTCACCATAAGAATTCTCGGACAGATGGTAGCAGCGATGGAGGCTGTCCCGTTCGCCCAGTTCCATCTCCGTCCCTTGCAACATGTGAGTCTGTTAGCCTGGGACAAGAACCCGTTCTCTCTGGACCATCGGTTCCTCCTGTCTCTGCTGGTCAGACAAGCCCTCAAGTGGTGGACTCTGAAATCCTTCCTGAATCAAGAGAAGTCTTTTCTCCCAGTACAATGGTTGCTTGGTAGTAACCACCAACGCAAGTCTTCTGGGCTGGGGTGCGGTTTTTCGTCACCCCATGGCACTGGGTCGGTGGTCTCCTTGAGAGTCTCGTCTCCCCACCAACATCCTAGAGATTCGAGCGTGGTCTCCTCGAGAGTCTCGTCTCCCCACCAACATCCTAGAGATTCGAGCAATCAGATTAGCCCTACGGAGTTTTCACCATCTCCTTGCGGGCCACTTCATCAGGATCCAATCCGACAACGCCAAGGCTGTGGCGTATATCAACCGCCAAGGGGGAACTCGAAGCAGGATGGCCATGCACGAAGTGAGTCACATTCTCCATTGGGCCAAAACCAATCATTCGCCCATCTCGCCCATCTCGGGCGTAGAAAATTGGGCAGCAGATTTTCTCAGACGCCAGGGCCTGGCCTCGGGAGAGTGGTCTCTTCATCCGGAGGTTTTCAACAGATTTGCCATCGTTCGGGGACTCCGGATGTGGATCTCATGGCTTCGAGATTAAACAACAAGGTTCTTCAATCCATCGCCCGATCACGCGATTCACGCACCATCGGTGCGGACGCCCTAGTTTTGTCGTGGCACCAGTTCCAGTTCCCGTACATCTTTCCTCTCTTTCCTTGCTTCCGAGGGTCATCAAGAAGATCAGATCGGAAAGAGTACCAGTGATTCTTGTCGTGCCAGATTGGCCACGCCGCGCTTGGTACGCAGAACTGATTCAACTAGTCACCGACGTTCCCTGGCATCTTCCAGATCGTCCGGATCTGCTCTCTCAGGGTCCGTTTGACCACCAGAACTCCAGGGCCCTGTCCTTAACGGCGTGGACGCTGAATTCTGGATTTTAACAAAGGCTGGGTTTTCTCACAACGTGATTTCCACAATGATAAGTGCTAGGAAGCCTGTGTCCATGCACATTTATCACCACACCTGGAAAACCTTTTTTCTCGTTGTGCAAGGATCGTGGCCGATTCCCTATGACGTTCTCCATTCCTAATATCTTGGAATTCCTTCAATCCAGACTAACGTCAGGCCTCGCACTTAGTTCCCTCAACGGCCAGATCTCAGCCTTGTCAGTGTTATTCCAATGCAGACTTGCCACCAAACCTCAAGTCAGGGCATTCCTTCAGGGACTTGCCCATGTGGCGGCTCCTTATAGATGACCATTGGAACCTGGGGACCTTATCCTGGTTCTTGGGGCCCTACAGTAGGCTCCCTTTGAACCCCTCAACGATGTTCCGCTCACTGTTCTCTCTTGGAAAGTGGTCTTTCTAGTGACAATTACGTCAATCCGACGTCTTTCAGAATCGGCGGCTCTATCCTGCCGCCCTCTGTTCCTGAATTTTCATCAGTACAAGGAATTTCTCAAGACGGCTCTGTCCTTCCTGCCCAAGGTCGTATCCTCTTTCCACCTCACTGAGGAAATTGTTTTGCCGCCTTTTTGTCCGGCACCAGTCCATCGTATTGAGGAAGCCCTCCACAGTCTGGATGTGGTTAGGGCTCTGAGATGGGACATCTCGCGGACGGCTCCCTTCCGCAAGTCAAATGCCCTGTTCATACTTCCAGACGGGCATAAGAAGAGGCTAGCCGCTTCGAAAGCAACGCTAGCCACGTGGATCCGCCTCGCGATTCAAGAATCCTATCGTGTCAGGAACGCGCCTGTCCCATCAGGGATTACGGCACATTCTACCCGCTCAGTGGGCGCCTCTTGGGCCATTCGGCACCAGGCCTCGGCAGTACAGGTCTGCAAAGCTGCGACTTGTTCCAGTCTGCATACCTTTACCTGATTCATTCTCAGGCCTCTGCGGATGCAGTGCTCGGCAGACGCATCCTGCAAGCGGCAGTACCTCAGAGTTCAATCAGTGGTACATGGGGTTTTAGCACATGTATGCTCCCCACCCAGGGACTGCTTTAGGACGTCCCACGGTCTCTGTGTCCCCCAATGAGGCGTAGAAGAAATAGGGATTTTTGTGTACTCACCGTAAAATCCTTTTCTCCGAGCCATTCATTGGGGGACACAGCACCCACTGTTATGAATGGGTCGCCGAGGAAAAAAAAAAAACAACACAAGCTAAGTCTCAGAAAACCAGAGAGGTTGGTAACTATGCAGACTGCAAATCCCTGATTCTAACCACGCAACTAGCAGCAGTCGTGGAGCGTTCCTACGTTGGTCCTAGACACCTCGTCACAACCGGAGAGCTAAATAAGCCTAAAGCAGGAAAAGAGGAAAACTAACTGCCCCAGAGCAGACCCCAAGGGAAAGACAGCCCCCCACATGTATTGACGGTGAAACAAGATGAAAACACATACAAAGGCAGGAAAATAGGCTGAGCAAACAATGGGGCCAAACTAACTAGAAAGGACAGGAAAGGAAAGACACTGTCTGCAATCTGCCAAAAGCCCTACCAAAAATAATGTCCAACACATCTGATAGCAAAATTAACCCTGAAGTCACTAGACTTCTCCCACTATATCAGCACTCTGAAATATTCTGAGACAGAGCAAAAAGAGGCCAATCTAGTAAGGGACAAAAAAAAAAGGCAAATTGGCAAATACAGATAAATAAGAGTGGAAATTCAGCACAGCACAGCCGGGCTGGCTGACCACACAAAAAACAGAATTGACCAACAAGAGCAAGTGCGAACATTAGCAAAAACAAACTTAACTTGAGAAGACTGGAACAGAGCTGAGTCCAAGACCTGAGAAGCAGACTGAATCACTAGCACCAGGATAGGGCGTTGGCTGTCTTATATCCAGTCTGATACTCCAGAGATCCAATCATCCTCCTCAACAGGTGGCAGATCACTACCAATTAAACCAACCTCACTACCTCCTGTCACCACCAGAGGGAGAACGGAAGGAGAACTCTCAACTGGTGGAGCAGAAAATGAGCTCATAACAACCCACCCTGTTTAGCATCTTTATGTTGTGACATAGTTATAGTTATTGTTCAACTGTTTAAGCTCCTACTGCTTTTTCACCGAACTGATGAGATCTCGTCCAGCGAGAGGGTGTATGCTGCAGGGGAGGAGTTAACTTTTTCTAGTTTACTTAGTGTCCTCCTAGTGGCAGGAAAGCATAACACCCACTGTCTGTGTCCCCCAATGAATGGCTCGGAGAAAAGGATTTTACGGTGAGTACGCAAAAATCCCTATTTTCTCTCCTTACATGAGCCATAAATTTTTTTTTTTTGCGTAAAAATGACTGGGTATCCTGATCCTTCAGGTCAGTGTCATGACGGCCATGTGGCTTTTTTTTTGTGTGTTTTAATGGGGAAAAAGTCTTAACTAAAACTTGGTGAACAAATAAAATACAAATAAACAATAATAATAAAAATGGTTTGTTGCAGTTTTCTGAGACCCTGGAACTTTATTTTGCTGCTAAAAGAGCTCTTTGGAGTCTTGCACTTGTGATGGTTTGATTACTTGTACTATTTAGTGTAGTACATCAGTATTGCGGTATATAGTACAAATCACCATGCACTTAACGGTGTTTACTCCCATATAGTTTGTATGACCGACTGTCTGAATCCTTGACCGACTCTCCGTTTACACCCCTCCTCTTTGATGTGGAATGAGGGGACTCTGGCCCCCTTTAAGGTATGCCCATCTCATAACGTGGTGGCGTATCACTAGGACATATCATCACTTTATGATCCGTAGGGGTCTGACCCCTGGGATCTCAACTGATCCTGAAAATAAAGGGTCTACAGCACTGATTCAGAGCATGGTCATCATGGTACTTAAAGAGCCCTACAGGACACGGACATCCGGATACACACACAGCCTTCGTACAGCACTGTCCCTGTTCCATGGGAGGAAAGCGTGCAAACGAGACTAACTGGATTCTGTCTTGTAGACTGCTGTACCCCGGGTATAAGATCATGGGTTTAAATAATGTGACAAGCCAAGGCTGGCAACCGCAGACCTATCAGATCTGTCTGATCGACCCAGTGTCTGGAAACGTCAGAACCGTCAACATCCCGTTCCATCTGGCGCTCAGGTAAGCGGATCGCGTCCGTACTGGTGACGTGTGCTGCAAACCTCCATGCAGAACTATACATCTGTTTTGCTGTATACTCTTGCTCGCAGGGTGCAGCGTGTTTGGTGTTGGGTTTGGTAAGATATTTAGCAATTTTTCAGGCCTACAGTTGACTTGTATTATTGGCCATAAGCATTTATAATCCGATTCAGCTGTAGATTAGTCGTTATCCTTTACACCTCTATCTCTGGGAAACTCATACGAGCCACATTACTCAGCATTCTGAGAAATTACATTCTTTTTAAACCAAATGATCACATTTTATTTTTTACATTTTTGTGTGCCTTTTTATTTTTATTTTTTACAATGTAGCCGCATACTTCTGCATGCTAATACATTACTCCCTGTGGCACTACGACTTGCTTTTTCTAGTTCTCCCCTAAGTGTCCAGGGCTCATTCAGTCCCATAAAGTGTCACTAGAAAAAGCCCAATGACCCAAATTAAAAGGGAGAGTAGAACGTCTTTGAGCAAACTATGGTCACACTTGAACTTGACAATCAAAGGGTCAAATAGTGCATCAGCTCTAAGGCAGCAGAGAGAACAACCCTGAAAGAATTGCAGAGCCGTAAAAACAAGGCATTATGGAATAAAACTCCTCGAATGTAACCAAAAGCTGCATGTGCAGTCGGTAGGGTAATAACACAGCTGAGATTGTGACTGAACCAGTAGAACACGTGGTTCACAGTCAAGCTTCCACCTTGCCTTTAATTACACTCCAGTAATATTATAGCAGCTCGCCTGGTCAGGTATCTGTCTCAGGAACAGACTCACTAATCCCGCTGGACTTATGAGATGAGCGGGACTCAAAGATTTCTAGGTTTACTCCCAAAAATAAACCGTAATCTTCACAGCTTCTCTGTCAAAATGTTTTTTTTTTTTTTATCACGGTATCTCTGGATGTGGTATAAGGCGGTCACAGTGTACCGGAATAAAGTGTAATTTCTTTTCCAGTGATAAAAAATGTGAAAGGGCAAAAGATCTGCATTTAGTGAAGAAGCTGTCCACATTGTTAAAGGCCAAAGCCCCAAATCACGGTAAATATATTCTGTTCTGATATTTTAAAGAACTAGAAATCTAAATGCAAACATGAGAAATGGAATCAAAGGGCAGCACACACCTCCACCTGCCACCTCCAATCAGGGGAGCATAAAAGGGCGGCACACACCTCCACCTGCCACCTCCGATCAGGGGAGCATAAAAGGGCGGCACACACCTCCACCTGCCACCTCCAATCAGGGGAGCATAAAAGGGCGGCACACACCTCCACCTGCCACCTCCGATCAGGGGAGCATAAAAGGGAGGCACACACCTCCACCTGCCACCTCCGATCAGGGGAGCATAAAAGGGAGGCACACACCTCCACCTGCCACCTCCCATCAGGGGAGCATAAAAGGGCGCACACACCTCCACCTGCCACCTCAGATCACGGGAGCATAAAAGGGAGGCACACACCTCCAGCTGCCACCTCCGATCAGGGGAGCATAAAAGGGCGCACACACCTCCACCTGCCACCTCCGATCAGGGGAGCATAAAAGGGCGCACACACCTCCACCTCCGATCAGGGGAGCATAAAAGGGCACACACATCACCTGCCACCGCCGATCAGGGGAGCATAAAAGGGCGGCACACACCTCCACCTGCCACCTCAGATCACGGGAGCATAAAAGGGAGGCACACACCTCCACCTGCCACCTCCGATCAGGGGAGCATAAAAGGGCGGCACACACCTCCACCTGCCACCTCCGATCAGGGGAGCATAAAAGGACGGCACACACCTCCACCTGCCACCTCCGATGAGGGGAGCATAAAAGGGTGGCACACACCTCCACCCGCAACCTACAATCGGGAGCATAAAAGGGCGGCACACACTTCCACCCGCCACCTCCGATCAGGGGAGCATAAAAGGGAGGCACACACCTCCACCCGCCACCTCCGATCAGGGGAGCATAAAAGGGCGACACACACCTCCACTCGCCACCTACGATGAGGAGCATAAAAGGGTGGCACACACCTCCACCCGCAACCTACAATCACGGGAGCATAAAAGGGCGGCACACACTTCCACCCGCCACCTCCGATCAGGGAGCATAAAAGGGCGACACACCTCCACCCGCCACCTCCGATCAGGGAAGAATAAAAGGGCGGCACACAACTCCACCCACCACCTCCATTCAGGGGAGCATAAGAGGGCGGCACACAACTCCACCCACCACCTCCATTCAGGGGACCATAAGAGGGCGGCACACACCTCCACTCGCCACCTCCGATCAGGGGAGCATAAAAGGGCAGCACACGCCTCCACCATCCACTTCTAGGGACTATAAGAGTGGCACACACCTCCACCCGCCACCTCCGATCAGTGGAAAATAAAAGGGCGGCACACACCTCCACCCGCTACCTCCGGGGACCATAAAAGGGAGGCACACACCTCCTCTCGCCACCTACGATGAGGGGAGCATAAAAGCGGCTCACACCTCCACCAGCAACCTACAATCAGGGGAGCATAAAAGAGCGGCACACACTTCCACCCGCCACCTACGATCAGGGGAGCATAAAAGGACGGCACACACCTCTCACCACCTACGATGAGGGGAGCATAAAAGGGCGGCTCACACCTCCACCAGCAACCTACAATCGGGAGCATAAAAGAGCGGCACACACTTCCACCCGCCACCTACGATCAGGGGAGCTTAAAAGGACGGCACACACCTCCACCCGCCACCTCCGATCAGGGGAGCATAAAAAGGTGGCACACCTCCACCAGTCACCTCTGGGGACCATAATAGGGCAACACACACCTTCACCAGCCACCTCCAGGGACAATAAAAGAGCAGCACACTCTTTCAATAGCCACCTCTGGGGACCATAAAAGGGCGGCACACACCTCCACCATCTACCTCCGGGGACCATAAAAGGGCGGCACACACACCTACCAGCCACCTCCCGGGCAACAAAAAAGGACGGCATGCACCTCCACAACTTGATAGTTGTTGGTTCCAAATGCATGATTGCTTCTGTCAGATGTTAATGGCTGTGGATTTAAGAGAAATCTTAAAGAGAAATTTGTTGCGGTGGCCACTTCTCTCTTTACCCGTTTCAGGATGATGTGTCCTCCACTTTCTCGGACAGGATTGGTTTGTGAGAATCCATTTCTAGGGATAGCTGCAGACCCCATCGCTGGGATACACCTATGTCAGACATTTATAACATATTCTATGTATTTGTCTAAAGGTAGAACTACCCCTATAAACTGTAAAATTCTGCTTGCCTACAGTCACCACTGGGGGGAGCTACTGACAAACAGAATTCAGTGTAGAAATTGTATGGAAGGAGCAAATTATAAAAAGCTAAATCCTGAGAATTGGGGCTAAAATAATGATAAATGATGGGATTACTCAGTACAAAAGTTTGATAAAACTTATTAATAACGACTTATTTTTACTACTTATCTTCCCTTATATTGTAGAGCGCTTAGAAGCTGAAGCAAAGGAGATTCTCCTCGATATTAAATATCCTGCCACTAAGAAACAGGTAACGTCCTTGGTCTCATTAATATTTTTCTTTTTTTGTTTGAAGATCCCAGGGGTTTTCTGTGGCTTTGCTTTATTACTCGGGGAATGTTGCTATAATGTTGATTTTTCTCATCCATCTTCAGGCCTTGGAAAGCCTCCTGGCCAGTGAGCGCGTCCCCCTCCCCTGCCTTACCAGCATCACACAGACCTTGCTGGACTCTCTCCGGAGTCAAGGTACTGGACTGACATTGACAACGCGTGTCTTTATAATCCTGAGGTTGTCTATATTTCTTAGCCGAGTTCTCGGTGTCCTGGATAAGTGTGAGAAAACTTTTATTCTGGTCTCTATGCATACGCTAATGAGTAGAACTAGTTCGGGATGGCAGCGCATCAACCTGGAACCTTGATGACATTGGCATCAATCATCTGTGGCTGCACTTGATCTGCCGCATCACTGTGTCCATAGGCGGCCATTGTTCTTTGCAGCGAAGGTCCGAGTTACCTGGGGATGCACCCATGCACTAGAAATCCGCCCTGACACAGTGTCTGTTTGCCCGCAGAGGTGGAGTACGTGGACGAGGGTCTGCTTGGGTTTTGCGAGAACAAATTAAAACTTCTACATCTTTACTCATCCGTTCAAAATATCAACTCTGACTCACTGGGAACTGATGCCGCACCTTCTACCAAAGTAAGTACCTGGCAATAGACAAAAACAATGTACAGGATCAGTTTTAATAGTTTATTTATTTATTTTTTTTTACATCAAGGATTTGTCAGGAATATCCTGGGCTCCAAGGGGTAACGTTTCTCCTTGTGGAGAGTTGACAAGCCAAGCCTGGCATGTCAGAGTGAGGAGACTTACAGGCCATGCATTGCTCCTCTGGGAAATTAAATGTGCAAATTGTCTCTTCAGAGAGGACTAAAACTTCAGAAGCAGCGCGGTTGTACTAGAGTTCTAGTCGTCTTCCTCTCTGCAGAGACAATTTGCATAGTCAAGAATATCCTGAAATAAAGCTGTTTTGCTTTTAAAGGGGTATTTTAACAATAGGGGAGGATAAGCCAATAAATGAGAGATCCCAGTCCCCCCCCCCCCCAGCCACATGACTACGACTGTTCACACATGTTAGCTCTGGTGATAATCTATATCCTGCGCATGAAGTTTCCACAAACACTTATTCACATGCCCGACATACCGCGCTGAGGATGATCTGACCAGGTCCTGACGCTGCGGTGAGTGAGGGGATCCCCGTAGACTCCCTGGCTAGAGCAGGGAAACTGAAGGAAGGCAAGCGGCTGAGCGCGCGACAGGCAGAAAAGGGCGGGAGATTCAAACTTGTGGAACTGCAAAACCAGGTCCCTTCTTCTCCCATGACACTGGAGCTTATGCGGGGCCGGAGGGAACGTACAGGCACTTACCTGACGTCCCAGAAGAGGATGACCACAGGGGCCCACGGGGAAACGGCAGGCCGCTGGGAGGGGAAGGAGTCCTTTGTACCCGCATCCTGCAGAAGACTGCTTGAAACACCTGCGATCGCCGTCTTCCTCTCAGCCCTGTCCCGAGAAAGGGGTGAGGAGGGGGATTCAGCAAGGACCAGCCACCTGTCCGTAACCCTTGTCACCAGAAGGTGATAGGGAAAAGTCCTGCCTGCGGTACTGAGAGTTGTGATGTGGGTGACACCACACTGCTCGCTCAGCCGCATGATATGGGAAATCAGAGTGATAACTATACCCTGTTTCCCGATGGAAAAGAACCTAAAAGAGAAAAGAGGGAAAAATTAAAAAGTTCAAACTAAACCTGAAAGGAAAATTGGATTAAAACTGCGGATCTGGGGAGATCCCGGTCCGCCTCCTACAGACACTAAGCACAAACTGAGGTGCTTGGTGCCTGTCGGTGGGTGTATACTGCCGGGGAGGAGCTAATTTTCTTGTTTTTGCATAGTGTCAGCCTCCTAGCAGCAGCAGCATACACCCATGGTAATCTGTGTCCCCCAATAAGGCGATAAAGAAAGCAAAATCCTGCACTCAGAGCGAAAATCTGTGCAAAACCAAGAAGCAGGTTACTAATGTCTGCTGAATCCGTAAGGAAAGCGGAGGGATTAGCACCATGCTAATTGGTCGCATTGAATGGAGTTAACCCTCCTGCAGATTTCAAAGAAGAAACTCTCAGATTTCTTCCATGGATCTTGTAATAAAAGGTATTTGATTTGAAATATGCAAACCTGACTAGTGTGAATTTGGTCTAATACAAGCGATTCATCCAGTTTCCTCCTCGCTGATGAGGGTCCCACCAGTGACATACTTACATTTGCAGTTGGGAAACCTATCGAGGTGTAAAATAAATAATAAAGGCAATATGAGCAGCCACATTGTGTACGGTGACTGTATGGCCTACGTGTGAGTGTCACTGGTTAGTCTTCTTTGTTTCCCCCCAGGATCTGGCCCAGCTGCTGAGGCTGGAGGAGGACGAGCTGACAAAGCTACAATCTTTAATCCGGAACTACAAGCAGGAGCACACGAGAACCGGCGTCCGCTTTGCCGATGATGAACATGGAGTGTTACCAGTGAGGGCGTTCCTGGAGTATCTGGAGTGTGAGCCGGAGGTTATTAATGTGAAGAAGATAAGTGACGAGGAATACATTGCATTAGGTGAGCAGATCCCCATCCGCACCAGACATGAGTGCTTTCAACAGAATTGATGTATTATCTGCATTTACTGTTTGCCACAAATGTAATTGTACAGATTCCCTGCATATTAAAGTTTGTAGGCCATATGGTGGCCATGCACTCAATGCTTGTCCCAGCGTGTGCATGGGCTCTAAATATGGCGACGGGAGTAAGCAGCTGCCTGGCATCTCTGGCAGTGACTTGTCTCCTGTGAGAATAAAGGATCGGGCATGTTGGAATACAATATGCCCAGCTCTTCTTTCAAGAGTCAGGGCACCTCCATATGCAGTGTCTGGGATTATACCCCTTTAAATCTCTCTGCGGAGCATCTGTGAGTGTGTGTATATAGTTACCCATCCTCACATGTCATTCTCCTCTTCTCCTTGTACACGATTGTTATGCAGCGTGAATGGCGGCTGTACTCCCTGTGACTATGACTCATTGTATTTTGCACAGGAAGCTTCTTTTTTTGGAAGTGTCTCCACGGCGAATGCTCCACACAGGAGATGTGCGAGACCTTGGAGAAGGCCGGACTCGGCCCGCAGCTATTACTGGTACGACGTGCTTTATAATCACCTGATTGCAGCGCGGTGCAATATAAGCGCGGCGGAAACTCAAATGTCTTTTCACATCGCTATGAGCAGCAGGGTGGGGCCTGTGGGACCCCCATCAATTCACACAATAAAGTGGCTGCAGTGCCCATTTTGCCCTTCATCCTTAAACTGTAGTGTTCACGGTTCATCACGACCACACCGCTGTGCAGACGACTGCAGCCGACACCATTCACTTGACTAGATCTGGCTGCAGTTACCCTGCACAGCCGGTAAATAGATCACAGACCAGGTCGAGTCTCCACATTTTATGGCGTTCTCACTGTGTGTGTCTTGTCACAGTCCCTACTTGTCAAAGTCTGGCTCTGGAAGGAGAAGGAGATCCTGGAGAACACGCAGTCCATGTGCTGCCTCCATAACATGTTGTCCCAACTAAGCAGCATGAAAGGTGGGTGCCAGGAGAAGGGGATGCGCAGGGAGAAGAAGTTAAGTACGGGGGAAGTTTTCTTTTGTTTGGGAAACCTGGTAGATGAGGATTAATAATAATAATAATAATAATAATAATTATAATAATACAGATAGGTAATGTTGTGCCACAAATATAAAGGTGATGATGCTGTATGGTCAGGTGTATGAAGGTTGTTACCAGAGACTGGGGGCTGCAGGGTTCTAGACCCCCCCAGACGTGGCTCTGTATTGAGGGACACATTGGACCAACCGCTATTTTTATCCCCCGTTAGTGGCCATAGATGAGACTTGGGATTTGCAGTCTGTCTCCCCCTGGTGGCAGCTGATGCGAACTGCTTGTGTCCAGTCAACCAGCAATGGAGCTGCATTATTGTGTGCCCACGTCGGGCACTCCGTGGCTGCCAACATCACCAACACTCTGGCAGAGAAGAAGGTAAGTGCACGATTTCCAGTACTAAGTAATTGCCAATAGCTTGTCCTCTGTAGGAAGTCTATGCACAGGTGTACTCTTTTACTGGTCACATTATAAGAAGGGTCTGTTGGGTGCACTTATAACTTATTACACTGGTGAAGGCTGCACACATCTTTCTCATTATGTTCTTGGGTCTTTAGAGTCAGCCCTGCTGGTATTCTAGCGCCACATGTTCTGCTCTCTTATGTCTAACTTCTCCATGCTGCTGCCTTCCTGTTAGCTCTCAGGCTCTGCGCCTCTTTACTGCAAATAAAGATACCCTTTATACATAAGTTGTGTCCACTCGTTCCCACTGACCTGACAATAGCTCTTCTCCTAGTTTCCGAAATCATTGCAGGAGGATGATGGCGAGTCCATGACGGACTCCTGGGAAGCGCTATCCCTGGACACGGAGTATTGGAAACTCTTATTGAAGCAGCTGGAAGACTGCCTTATCCTCCAGACTCTGCTGCATTCCAAGGGCCTGAAGAAGACGAGTAAAGTATCCTCCCTGCAGGTGGAGCCGCTCGGGAAGCTCTCCATTAAGAAGCTTCTGGAAAGTGGGAAAGGTGAACGGAGGCGTCAATTTATCACATGACTCTCGTATGTACAGTGTATTATATTCCTCACTATGTCTTGTTTCCAGGCGGCGTTGCGGACACCGTGGCCAAGTGGGTGTTTAAACAAGACATTTGCCCTGGGATGTTAAAGCTTGCCCGGGAGAAGAGGGACTCTGAGGAGCACCGTGCACAGGAGCCAGGGGAGACCAGCAATATGGCGATGGCTATTGTGGAGACGCCAAAATCAGAAGATGCCAAAGAGGAAAGTCAAGGTAACTGGATAGATGCCATTATTTTGTACGAGTAAATCCAGGATGGTATTTATATGAATACATTCCTAATCCTTGGACATACAATGGAGTAAGAGACTTAAAGGGGTGGTCCAAAAATAACAGATTATGACATTAAATAGATCGATAATAAGGATTAAAATAAATTTTTTCTAATATACTTTAATTACATATTCTCTATTGTTCCCTCACTTCCCTATCTAACTGCTTTATTTAGTTTTTTTAACTACTTTCTGTTTGACTCTTCATTTGTGAACCCCATGGCATGCAGGGATACTGAAACAAGTCTCTCACCCCACCCTGAAACAAGTATCATCAGTGATATCTGTTTCAGGGGGATTGTGTTAGGCCTTGCTCTACTGAGGGTGAAAGGACATATGGGGTGGTAGGGAAAGGGAGTGGGTACAGGAAAACAGAGGGGTAAAGGGATGATTAGAAAACATCTGTATAGAAATCAGTGGGCTGGAGAGAAGTGGCTGGTATGTTAAGAGTTAACTTCTCTCCTGGAATATTACTACTGGGTACACTGGGCTTGGCTGTACAGGCCGGGCTCCATGGAAACGAGCTCTGCACTATAAAAGACAAAAGCTCTCCATGCACGAGAAGGTCAGCTGGGAGGTAAGCGATAACTTGTCTAAACTTCTCCATTGATGCATATATCGATTTGTTTGTCAGTTGTAGATCTGCTGTATTCGGTGTACCAGCATTTCCCGTGTAGTCTGGATCTGGACGTGTTGCTCGCTCACTGCTGCTGGGAGTATATGGTTCAGTGGAACAAAGACCCCGAGGTGAACGGTCGTCTCATCTGCACTGATAAGTCCGTAGTTAAAGGGATTGTCCGGGCATACTCTGATAACTTTTCTGTAGGATAGGTTATCAATCGCAGATCAGTGACGGTGTGACACCCTACTTGCATCCCCAGCAATCAGCTGTTTTTTCTTACCACGGCTGGATGTAATCACTTTGAATAGAGCTGGAAAAAAAACCTAGGTCCATCAGCCGCTCCGTTCAAAATGTTTTTTTTTTTTAAAAAAAAAAGAAAAACAGCTGCCGAATGTCAGACCCCCACTGATCTGCTATTGATGACCTGTCCCGCAGATAGGTCATTAATACTGTGTGCCTGGACCACCCCTTTAATTTGTTAATTTGCTTCTTGAAGATGCCGAGTGTACATTGTGTGCATATATATGACAAACGTGTGGTCACCAGGTCTCTGCTCTGTCCTTCCAGGAAGCTCATTTTCTAGTCCGGTCTGTGGATCATCTAAAGAACATTAGTAATGCTCACGTGCAGTTTGGTAAGCGGCATAGAAAGTCATCACTCTTTAACGGGATGCTATAGATATGATTTGTCAGGGTATGACTGCTAGTACGCCCACCGATCCTGTGTCCCCCGTATGAATGCAGTCATGACCATCTATGGGAGCTGTAGTGCACGTGTGGCCACCTCCGATATTTTGCATGGAGCGATGGTCATACATGCTCAGTACTGTTCACAGGATAGACGGAGGGGACCCCATTCCCGGGGACAGTGTGAATTTTCACCCGATCGTATGTTTATCCGCAGGTCTGTATCCATTTGCCTCTGTGATAGGAATGTACTATTGTCACATTCTTGTATTTTAGGGCTGTCCCTGATGATGTGGAATACATTTATTATTAAACGCTTCTCAGCCGCCGCTTATCTCATGGATAAGGTGAGCACATCTATTACAGGCGATTATCAGAAGAGGGGCTCGATCCCGAGCTGTTAGGGTCTCACACGTGTGCTGCTGATTTATTTTTGTATTTTTTTTTTTCTATTTAGGTTGGGAAATCGCCAAAAGATCGGTTGTGTAGACGGGTAGGTACAGGCGACGCTGCTGGTGTATGGAGCTTAAAGGTGTATTCTGGTAATAGAAAATGATCCCCTAACCCTTGAATAGTTAATAACTAGAAGATTGTTGAGGGTCTCATCACCACCGATCACAATAATAAAGGTCCCTTGTCCCCCATTTGAATGAAGAAGTGGTTGCTCACGTGTGCTGCCGCCCATTTAAAGTTTTCGATCTGGCAAAAGTTGCATATCTATTAAAGTTTGTACATGTGATCCCCGGACCCCCCGTGTATTTCCAATCTCCCATTATCACAGGATTATGGATGTGTAATTATATTCAGTTCCCTTACATGTGATTGACTGTCATTTCCTCGCACTGTGTAGGATGTGGGCATGAGCGATACCTCTATGACCACCTTCCTGGGAAGTTGTTACGACCTCTTGCAGACAATGATGGAGGTAAATATCACCTTCTTGTACATTAAGAAATCTGGACTTCTGCTAGTTCTTCTGGATAAAATATTGGGAAACCAGATAGAGGGGGATGATACAGTACATGGACGGCGGGTGGTGGATGGGTTCTGTGTAGCCGCTCTTGTAACCGTCTCATCTTCAGGCCGATGTCAGCAGTGAGGAGATGTCTCCCCCGTTGCTGGAGGTAGAAGACGCGTGGATGTCGGTGGAAGGTCCCAGCTCTATCGTGGAGCTCGCTCTGGAGCAGAAGCACATTCACTATCCTTTAGTAGAACACCAGTTTGTGCTGTGCATCATCATGTACGCCATCGTGCACTTCTCCCTCAAGTCCGCTAAACCTCTTGCTCTCTTCGACAGTAAGGTGAGATATCCGTCTCTGGTTCAGGCCGGGTGTGTCATGGTGAGAAGTCTCTTTGCATCTTGCTAGTGATGGCTGCAAGCCATTTTTGCGTTAATCAGTAAATTTATTAAAAATATGAAACTTTACTTTTTTTTCTGATATATTTTTTACCTTAAGCATAAGCCAGGGGGAGGAGGGAGACGCAGCTGCAGTTTCTTTCTATCTTAGTCTATTAGACTGAACGTTTGGAGAGATAAAACTGTACGATTGTCATGGCCTACAGTATCTTAGCAGAGAAATCTGCTTCACTTATGAGCCCCTTCTTCTAGAATTTCCCTGCTGTTTTGTACCAGAAGACCCGTAACTTCCTTATGTTTTACTACAGGGGAAGAATGCCTTCTTCAAAGATCTGACGTCTATTCAGCTGTTACCCAGTGGAGACATGGATCCTAGTCTAGTCAGCCTACGACAGCAGGTACGCGCCCCATAATGCGGCCCCTGACGTCTGTCTTATGGACAGTAATGGTAAAGAGCGATGAATCAGTACATTCTATTATCCTCAGTTTTTAATGAAGCTGATCGGTGCAGCCGTCCAGGCGCAGTTCCAGTCACAGATTACAGTGAAGACAGAAGAAGCCAAATCGGATGTGGAGCAGAAGTCGCTGGACTGGCCGACCCTCGCCGTGGAGCTGGCGCCACAACTCCAAGTAAACGAAGACACACTGCAGCGACACTACGTGTGTGAGCTGTACAACTACGGCTTTGACCATCTTGCAGAAGAGGTAAGAAGCAGCAGATTAGGTTGGCACCACCTGGTGGTGATTTTGGGTAGTGGCACTGTGCAGACTTCATTTCTTGTGACCAGACATGATTTCAGAAGTTTGGATTATTGGATGTGTTAAAGGTTTTCTTTTTTTTCTCCTTAGTCTCATTGGGGGACACAGGTACTGTGGGTGTATGCTACTGCCGTCTGGAGGCTGACACTAAGTGTACAAAAAAAAAAGTTAGCTCCTCCTCCGCCGCATACACCCTCGCCCCCATTGCGGGCGGAAACCAGTTTTTAGCTTAGTGTCCTATGGAGGCACACGCAGTCTGGATATCTCCAGACTATTTTTTTTTTTTTTTTGCTTTCTTGCTATGAAGAGGAGACAGGGGCGACGGATCCTATTGAAAGGGTCCGATCTCCCCAAACCATCAACGGGCGAGCACGCGTTGAGTATCGCCTCCGCGTATCCTTTCCCGCACCGAGGGACATTTCTGGGACTTTTCCCCAGACATCTATTTTTATTTTATGAAGATGTGACGGGCAACGCATCCTATTGAAAGGATCCGATTTCCCCAAACCATCAACGGGCGCGCACGTGCGAGTCTCCCTCCGCGTGTCCTTTCCCGCGACGTGGGACATTATGCCAGACTTAGCCCTGTCCACGACTAGGTATTGAAACCATGAGCTTGCACAGAGGCACAAGACTAGTCTGTGCGGCCCCCACTGCTCCACCAACACAAGACGGCGGTGCTGCATGGCGGCGGACGGTCCCTCTCCTCGCCCCTGCAAGGCGGACGGAGCTAGGGTGCCTGCACCGTCCTAAAATGAAATACCCCAGGTGCCGCTACCGAGTGGCTGGAGTGACAGGTATGGAGCTGGGGAGGGCCCTGGGCAGCGTTTTTTGGAGGAGCAGGGTAAGGGCTCACACTATAAAGTCCCCTGAGGTTTTTCCACTGGCTTTAATGGTGCTAGGGCTGCGATCTGCAAGCGCCATTACCCCCCCACCCTCCTCCCGCCTCTCTTACTCCACCTCTTCGCCTCCCCTCTTCCCTCCTGGTACCTGCGCGTGGTTATGTCAGGCAGGAAGCTCAGCAGGGCCGCGGACCTGCACCGCCAGCGGATGTGAGGAGAGCGGCATGAAGGACCGGATCGCCGGGGTAGCGGGGCCGCCAGCGCACTAGCGGGCGGACGGTGTCTAATTTAGCCCACGGCTTCGGCCTAGGCCGCGGGTAGAAGTTCTGCCCCCCGGCATGACATCATATCCGGTGCCGCCCCCCGTGACTAGGGCGGGCGCCGGATAAAATTGAGGCCCCGGCTTCAGTGCAGGGTAGGCCGCGATCAGGAGAGCACTCGCAGCCTACCCAGAGGTGAAGGAGCGCATCGGAGGCAGACCCAAGAGCGTGGGGGGGACACACACAGGAGCAGGGTAAGTGCGACCCCGTCCCGGAGCCACACTACGTGCATTAAGGGGTTACCCTCCTCCTTTCCCCTCGAACTTTCTTAAATTTGGCCTAATCAGCAATATGTCTGGGAAAGGAAAAATGTACACGTTCCTTTATGCCGCATGCGTTTCCTGTGGGGTTATGTTCCCACGAGCGCAGACTATTAAGTTATGTGAAGCCTGTGACTCCGAACGCGCCCAGGAGCCCTCCCCTGCGACGGAGCCCAGGGGTCTGGATCCCCCGGAGTGGGCGTTATCACTCTCTCGGTCCATGGTTTCGCTTACGAAGGCGATTGAGACCCTTCAGGCCCCGGTTAGGGTAGAGATGACGGCTCGCCTGTTTGGGAGGGTTCATCCGGGCTACAGGGGCCGCACTCTCTCTAGACAGACGCATAGGAAGAGAACCCACACTGCGTCTCCGGGCCCCTCCGGTGCTTCGGCATCCGTGAGTGCGGCGTCTCGCTCACCGTCACCATTTTCCGGGAGCGAGCAGAGTTCAGGTTATGACGTGGAGGAATCCTTGGACCTGGATACTTCGGGGTGTCGGAAGACGGTAGACAGTCTCATTGAGGCTGTCAATCAAACTTTGGGTATTGAGGAGGACGTCTCCCTAACCGCAGGTCATAAGGTATCCTTTAAGGAGGCCAGGCGACCGCATAGTGTTTAGCATTCATCCAGAGTTCGAGGACATAGTGCAGCGGCACAGGGAACGTCCAGACAAGCTTTTTTCTGGACAAAGAACGCTAGAAACGAGATATCCGTTTGCACCAGAGCTCTGTAAGAGATGGGCGGAATCTCCGGTTGTGGATCCCCTAGTGTCACGCCTGGCCTCAAGAACTTTTTTGTCGGTGCCTAGTGTTTCTTCCATTAAAGACCCCACGGATCGGCTCATAGAGAGTTTAGCCCGCTCGGTGTATGAGGCATCAGGATCAGCACTCTCTCCTTCATTTGCGGCAACATAGGTAGCCAAGGCCATGATGTCATGGTCAGATTCTTTAAATAAGGTCCTACAGGATAGAGACCTGCCGACGGAAGTGTCTGAGATAGCAGGTCAGATTGCGATGGCGGGTGACTATTTAATCAATGTGTCCTTGGATGCGGCTAATTGCGCAGCACTAGTGGCGGCGAATGCAATCGCCATTAGGAGAGCCCTGTGGTTAAGGCGATGGCGGGCTGATTCGATTTCCAAGAAATCCTTTACTTCCCTGCCTTATCAGGGTAGCCGCCTATTTGGTGAAAAATTAGACAAACTTATCTCAGATGCTACGGGGGGAAAAAGCAGCTTTCTCCCACAGCAGAAAATTAAACTGCCATTTTGTCAGCCTCAGGCACGCTTTCGAGCATTTCACAGCCCCGGATGGATGGCAGCGGCCAGTTCTTCCGCCCCAGCTCGCACAACCAAGACAAGGAGCGTCAGGTCACGTATAGAGCCAACCCGCTGGGCAGTATGCGAGGCCGCCCTCCCAGGTCAAGGGGGGCCAGGTCCCAGAGGCCCTCAGCGAAATGACTTGGGGCATCCGGTACCTGAAGACGGCAGAGTCGGCGGACGTCTACTCAGGTTCTGCCACGTCTGGGTCGCGGTGGCACGCGACGCATGGGTGGCGGAATTAGTGTTGTCCGGGTACAAAATAGAATTTGTCGGAGATCCTCCAAGACGATTTTTTCTTTCCCGGCTTCCCAAAGCAGAATCCTGCGCAGAGGCATTGCTAGGGGCCATCAAGGTACTGCAGCGCAACGGGGTCATTGTCCCTGTACCACAGTGAAAGAACTCAAGGTTTTTATTCCAACCTGTTCGCGGTCCCCAAGAAGGATGGGACAGTAAGGCCGGTTTTGGACCTAAAGCTCCTGAACCGGTTCATCAGAATCATGCACTTTCGAATGGAATCTCTCCGTTAAGTCATATCGACCATGGAGCAGGGAGAATACTTGGCCTCGATCGATGTCCAGGATGCTTACCTGCACGTCCCTATTTTTCCCCTGCATCAAAGGTTCCTACGTTTTGCAATCGATGGTCGGCATTTCCAATTTGTGACTCTGCCTTTCGGGTTGGCCACCTCCTCCTGAGTGTTCACGAAGGTAATGGCGGTCGTCATGGCCATTCTACATTCTCTGGGCATAGTGGTTTTACCGTACTTAGACGACCTCTTAGTGAAGGGTCCGTCCTTTCGGGCATGCGAGGAAAATGTCAGCATCACACTGGATACCCTATCTCGCCTAGGATGGTTGGTCAACGGGAAACAGTCGTCCCTTGTCCCAGCTCAGAGGATTTCATTCCTAGGGATGATTTTCGACACCTCCCGATGGTTGGTAATTCTCCCTCAGTACAAGGCTCGAGCGCTCCGGCAGGGAGTTCGGAATCTTCAACAACCAGGCCCTCACACCATTCGGTTCGGGATGAGGGTTCTAGGGAGGATTCCATTTGCCCAATTTCATCTTCGTCCCCTGCAGCATGCTCTCTTGACATCTTGGGACAAGAGTCCATTCACGCTCGATCATCAGTGCAGGTTGTCCTCTCGAGTCAGACGGTCACTTCAGTGGTGGACGCGCGACTCCTCTCCAGGGGAAGCCCTTTCCCCCAGATCAATGCTTGGTGATCACAACCGATGCGAGTCTTCTCGGTTGGGGAGCAGTTTTCCACCATCACACGGCTCAGGGGCAATGGTCGCATCAGGAGGCACGCCTCCCGATCAACTTGTTGGAGATTCGAGTGGTGCGGTTGGCACTGCAACATTTCCAGCACTTTCTAGCAGGACGTCCGGTCCGGATTCAATCGGACAATGCCACGGCGGTGGCGTACGTGAATCACCAGGGAGACACGCGCAGCAGGGCAACCTTGCGCGAGATAGAGCATGTACTACGCTGGGCCGAGGGGAACCACTCGGTAATCTCAGCAGTCCACATACCAGGCATGGAAAATTGGGCAGCAGATTTCCTAAGCCGGCAGGGTGTCGCGGCCGGGGAATGGTCCCTGCAACCCGAGGTCTTCCAGCAGATTTGCCAACGGTGGGGGACTCCGGACATGGATCTGATGGCCTCCAGGGAAAACGCCAAAGTGGCCGTGTTTGTCGCTCGGTCTCAAGACCCGCGAGCCATCGCAGTGGATGCGTTGGTCCTACCATGAAATCAGTTTCGGCTCCCATACCTGTTTACCCCGCTGCCACTACTTCCGAGGGTCATCAGAAAGATCAAGACAGAGGGGGTTCCGGCAATTCTGCTGGCCCCAGACTGCCCCGTCGGGCATGGTACACGGATCTAGTGCAGCTCCTTGCAGACGTTCCTTGGCGTCTGCCGGAACGACCAGACTTACTGTCTCAGGGGCCGATCTGCCACCCGAACTCAGGGGCCCTGTGTTTGACGGCATGGCCGTTGAATCTTGGATTCTGGCCCAGGCGGGGTTTGGGCGTGAAGTGGTTGCTACAATGGTTAGCGCCCGGAAGCCTACCTCGGCGAGAATTTACCATAAAACTTGGAAGGTTTTCTTTCGTTGGTGTCGAGAGCACGGGGTTGTGCCACTGTCCTATCTTGTAGAGCACCGTTTCTGACTTTTTACAAGGATAAGGTAGTCCTTAGACCAGCTCCTCCCTTTCTGCCGAAGGTCGTGTCCTCTTTCCACATTAATGAGGACATTGTTCTGCCTTGATTTTGTCCAGCGCCAGTACATAGGGTGGAAAGGGCGCTCCACACGTTGGACCTAGTGAGAGCGCTCAGGAGGTACGTGTCGAGGATGGCACCTTTTCGCCAGACGGACTCGCTGTTTGTGATCCCCGAAGGGAGCAGGAAGGGGCTCGCAGCCTCAAGGTCGACCATAGCCAGATGGATTCGTCTAGCTATTCAAGAGGCTTACCGTATTAGAAGCACACCGATTCCAACAGGGATAGGGGCGCACTCTACTCGGGCAGTGGGCGCCTCTTGGGCGCTTCGGCACCAGGCTTCGGCAGAGCAGGTATGCAAGGCGGCAACCTGGTCCAGCCTGCATACTTTTTCTAAGCATTACAATGTGCATACTCAGGCTTCGTCAGATGCGAGCCTGGGTAGAAAAATTCTCCAAGCAGCAGTGGCGCACCTTTAGACGGGAGGGCATGCGGCTCGGTGAGTTGACTTCCCACCCAGGGACTGCTTTAGGATGTCCCACAGTACCTGTGTCTCCCAATGAGACGAAGGAGAAACATGGATTTTTGTGAGTACTCACTGTAAAATCCTTTTCTCCGAGACGCTCATTGGGGGACACAGCACCCACCATATGAGCCAGTTGGCTCTTGTTAATTTAATTAGTATAATTCCTTTTTAAAAGTAGGGTGGTCCTTTTTTCAGACATATGGTATTCTGCGTTAAGGCTAATTTGTTTTGTGTTCTCCTACTGCTGTTGCACTAAACTGGTTTCCGCTCGCAATCGGGGCAAGGTTGTATGCGGCAGAGGAGGAGCTAACTTTTTTTTGTATACTTAGTGTCAGCCTCCAGACGGCAGTAGCATACACCCACAGTACCTGTGTCCCCCCAATGAGCGTCTCGGAGAAAAGGATTTTACGATGAGTATTCACAAAAATCCATGTTTTTTAAAGATTTGCTTCATAAATGTAAAATTAGGCAACTTTCCTAATAAACTTGAATTAAAAACGTTCTATTTCTCTATCGCTTCATTGGGAGACACAGAAACCATGGGTGTATGCTGCTGCCACTAGGAGGCTGACACTATGCAGAAAAAAGTTAGCTCCTCCTCTGCAGTGTACACCCCACCGACAGGAAGTAGGATGTTCAGTTTAGCTTAGTTGTCAGTAGGAGGTGGACACGGGTCTTTCACTAGACCCTTATCTACCTCAATGTGCGTCGTTTCTTTTCAGGTTTTACGGAGGGATACAGTGTGAATGGTCACTACTGTACTCCCACACAGAGACTATGAGTACGGCGTGTACTGCCACCCCGTATCCTCATATGTCTGGACGGCAGGACCCCAAAATCCCTAACACAGACGCGTGTTTAGGTGATCCGCAAGAGAAATTATACCTTGTCCTGCCTACGTCTCCCACCCACTCGCCCACCAGAGCCTGTCGGTTGAGGAGACACGGACGTCCCGCAACATGGATTCCAGACGTCCGATTTTCGTGATTGAGGAGGTACTTTCCCTCTCCTCCCCCCCCCCCCCCCCCCCCCCCAGGTGCTGAAGAGAAGAAAACGGGAAAGGAAGAAGAAAAAAAACCAAAACCCTTTATTCAAAGAGAGGGTGGTTTGGGCGGCTAGCGCAGTTCATACCTTCCTGCTGGTTCCGGGGGCCTCAGCACTGCCTTGCAGATCCTTTGCGGAAGAGAGGGGTTTTGGCACACAGAGGCTTCCTATTCTTTGTGCCCCTTGCAGCCTGTCTAAGCGCCGTCATGGCGCTTTGTTTGCACCACTTTTAGCACCCTGGCGCCACTGTGGGGACCCGTTTGGCGCTATTTTATGACCTCCGCGGGCCCCCCTCCTGCTCCGGCGGCCGCCGGTTGTAATCTAGGTCCCGGCTTCATCTTGGGCCTAGTTACAGCGCTGACTCCACCCCCCTTTCCTCTCGGCTTCGGGCGGGCTTTTTTCCCGCCTGTGTCTCTTTCTCTTCCTGTGTGGCATCAGGCTCCGCCCACTACACTCAGCCTCCACTGTGGGCTGGAGCCGCCGCCATATTGCTCCTCCGGGCCCCGCGTTTAGCTGAGAGTGGGATTCCCGGTGTTCTGGCCGCCCTCACAGCGCGCGCTTTCTGCCCTGCGTCTTCTGACTGACGCCATTTTCTGGCTGGGGTACAGAGGAGCCGCATCCATGTATGGGACCTGCCTGTCTCTCTCTACAGCCAGGATGTCTCCTACAGGACATCTGCCGTAAGTAGCTGCACTGCAGACTGACTCCATCCTCAGCTCTCCTGTCCCCTAACCTTCTGGCAGCGCTTAGTGGGATTGTTCTCATGTCTAACTCTAGGCCACTTCGTTCTCCTCCTATTCCTCCACTGTGGTCCTCTCCCACCGTCCAGGAGCCCCCAGTTGACCCAGTCGTACAGTCTCTGGAGCCGTACAGTCACTAACGTAATGTTTTTTCTAGAGCCGTACGGTCTCTAAAGTAATAGTACTCTAGAGTCGTGTATTTTACTGGCGTAATTGTAATCTTCTGCCGCGCAGTCTCTAGTGCATCAGTATGTCTGGCGGAGATCTGATTACAGACCTTGGGTGTTATGCTTTCCGTCCACTAGGAGGCGACACTATGCTTAATCTGAAAAAGATTTGGCTCTGGCTCCTCCTCCACAGCATACACCCCTGGGCGGCATCCGCCTTACCTCAGTTTTTGCTTAGTGTCGCAAGAAGGCACACCATAAGAAGATTCTTCTTGACACAAATGAAGAAAAGAGGGTCTCTCTGAGACTCCCGGCATGGCTCCCTCCTCGGTCCTCTTTTTAGCGGTACCCGGTTGAGGTAGAGATGGCTCTTCCCCATGTCGCTCCCTCCCCAGCCCTTCGGGTGCATGGTTCGAGGTCGAGAACCCCCCTTCTTCCCCAGGCCCTGGGCCTTTTGGGTTGAGGCTGAGGTGAGGAAGAATTCCTCCTGATGGCGGTGAAGCGCCCTCCCTAACCCCCTCTAGGGATGTTAGGTTGAGACGCCACAGGTAGGAGCTGCGTTCGCAGCGCTAACTTTATTGTAGCCCCAGCACTGCTGTGGTCTGCTATGGGGCCGGGGGCTGTCATATTTGGGCCACAGTATGCAGGGATTCCTGTCCCTGCGGCAGCGTCAGCCAGCCCTCTAAAGGGGTCAAAAAGACCCTTCACAGGGCTGCGCTGTGTATATAGGGGCGTCCGGGCGATATGACACTCATCCGGGGGGGTTTTGGTTCGTTTTCCGCCCCCCTCCGGACTACCGCGCCGCTCTGGAGACCTTCCCGGGCAGGATTTTGTACTTTAGGCCGCGGCTTCGGCCTAAGCCGAAGCCGCCGCCCTTGTTACCGCCCCCGGCCTGCCCCCCTGGATGATGATAATGATGCTGCACGGCGTCATACAGGGGGCGGATCGAGCCAGGAAGGCGCGGTTTTGCCTGTCTGCGCACCCTTTTTCTGCTCTCCGCCCCTCCTCCCTCCCACCTCTTTACCTCAGGGAAGACAGCAGCGCTGCTATATCACTCAAGAACGCTGCACAGTCTCCAGGGGGCGCAGAACCGAAGTTTTTCTGCTGGCGCCGGATCTAGGAGCACACCGGTGGGGTAAGGCACAGCAGGATATTATCCTGCTGTGGACGCAGACTCCCTATAGGTTCCCTATAGCGCTCCTCTGCATAGCCACCCCTGTAAGGTTTTTGGTTAGAATAACCTGCCGGCACTCAGTGCACTATGTCGGTCTCCAGGTCCGAAAGAAGGGAAGGAAAAAAACAAACAAAAAAAAAACACGTTTATCTGCTGTTACGCAGTCTGTTCAGCCTGCAAAGCCAATCTTCCCTGTGGCAACATGCACCGTACTGCTAGAGTTGTTCCCAAAATGCTGGGTCAGTGCCCCAAGAGGCTCCTGTCACTGTTTCAACTCCACTGACATGCCGGTATGGGCCGCATCTATGTCACAGTCCATAGATACGCTGACTCCACATTGCTTCAGGCTATGCAGGGTCATATCCCAGCTATAAGCGGACAGGCAGTCCCTGGCAATGCTAGTAGTGAACGGCCCCATAGGTCACGTTCAGCTACGTCCTCCCATGGCTCACGGTCGTCCCGCTCTAGGCAGAGACACCGTAATTCTAGGTCTCCTAGACCGTCTCGTTCCACAGACGGGCGCAGCAGATCTCCACAGAGATCTTCGGGCATGGAAAAGCGGCGGTCCAGATCTCCCTCCAGGCAACGCCACAGCGATGCGCAGGATTCAGAGGGCATCTGTGACTCAGAATCAGAAAAGGACACATAGGAGTCTCAGGCTTCTTGTCCTCCTAGCAATACAGCGCTAGTTGAGGACATTATCACTTCTATTCATCGGGTGCTGGTTTTATCCGATGCTTCCCAAGAACCCCCAAAACATAAGATCTGTTTTGAGGGGTCCCTGAAGTCCCTAAAGTTTTTTTCTGATCATCCAAGCTTTCAGGACATCCTTGATAAGCATTTTTCGCAGCCTGCCAAAAAATTCGCCAACCGTAAATAAAACCGTAAAAAAGGGCTAGATACACTTTTTTCTCAAAAAGACCAAGAAGTGGACAGATCCACCGGAAATCGATCCCTCTATCTCTAAGCTTGCAGCACAGTCTCTCCTCTCACTGCCAGATAGCTCAACCCTGAAGGTTACAGCAGATTGGCAGGTTGAGCGCATGGCTCGTTCAATTTTTGAGGCTGCAGGAGCCTCCCTGGCTCCCGCGTTCACCTCAACGTGGGCAGCCACGGCCATTCTGGAATGGGCCAAAAGATTGCAGGAGAGCCTCCAAAAGTCTGCTTCCTCAGATGTTCGATCAACTAGTTCAGATAGCGGTGGTGGCAGATTACATACGCCTTGCAGCTTTTGATTCTGCAAGAGGCGTAGCAGGTATAGCAGCGAATGTAATTACAATCAGACGTATCCTCTGGCTGTGAGAATGGGAAGCTGACGCGCCTTCAAACATGCCTCTTACGGATCTCCCGTACGTCAGTGGGAGATTTTTTTCGGGGAAAAATTAGACAAGATGATTTCCAATGCCACGGGGGGCAAGAGTACCTTTCTTCCCCAACGGCAACCTAAACGTACGTTTAAGCGACGTAACCAGGCTAGGTTCCGGTCTTTTCGGAACTCCTCAGGCTAGGCTGCTTCACATCCTTCACGGAATTACAACCGTTCCCCCTCACAGGGACAACCAAAGGACAGCACAGAGGACGGACAAGAATTGGCGGTCAACATCAGGCCAGGCAAAGCCCAAAGGAGGGAAATTCCAGAATTTCTCCTCGTCATGACTCACGAAATATGGAAGACACCCCACCTGTAGGCGGTCGACTTTTAATCTTTCAGCAAGTCTGGCTGCCTATTACAGAGGACAGGTGGGTCAAGGAAATAGTGTCTCTCTCTCCTTCAAGCAGGAGTCATAATACGGGTTCCCGAAAACGAGAGATTCCGAGGACTCTACTACAACCTATTCGTGGTTCCCAAAAAGGGAGGCAGCGTTCGGCCAATTCCTGGACCTAACGCAACTCAAAAAGTTTGTAAGAGTTCGGTAGTTTCGCATGGAGTCCCTTCGATCCATCATTGCGGCTATGGAACAGGGAGAATATCTCGCTTCCATAGACATACAAGAGGCATACCTGCACATCCCTATTGCGCCTGCTCATCAAAGATCTCTCAGGTTCACAATAGGGCAGAATCAGTACCAGTTCGTGGCTTTGCCTTTCGGATTAGCTACGGCTCCCAGAACATTCACCAAGGTTATGGCAGCCACCATGGATGTCCTACACTCCAGAGGCATAGTGGTCCTCCCATGTCTGGATGATCTACTCATCAAGGCACCTACTGTCAAAGACTGCGAAGACAGCGTCTCGATCACGATCAACACACTAACTCGTCTAGGCTGGCTAGTCAACTTTAAGAAGTCGTCAACTACTCCCGAGTCAGTCACTGATCTTCCTAGAGATCCTATTCGATACCTCCAGGGGTCTGGTACACCTTCCCAAGGACAAGGTACAAGCTATCCGCGGTGCAGTTCGCATGTTAGTCCACATACTTTGCCGATCTCTTCGGTTTGCCAGGAGACTCCTTAGCAGGATGGCAGCAGCAATGGAGGTGGTACCATTTGCCCAGTTCCACCTCAGACCTCTTCAACTAGCCATTCTTAGATCCTGGGACAGGAACCCTTTCTCCCTCGAAAGGGAGTTCCCACTGATGGAGTCAACCAGGAAATCACTGTACTGGTGGCTCAAACCACCCGTACTGGCCAAAGGAAAATTCTTTCTTCTCAGTCGATGGAAAGTCCTGACCACCGATGCGAGTCTAACAGGATGGGGTGCAGTGCACCTACTTCACAGGGCACGTTGTCTCCAATAGAAGCGACCATGCCCATCAACATTCTGGAGATACGAGCTATCTTCCTGGCGCTAAAAGTTTTTTGCCATCTGCTGAAGGCCTCTCACATCAGAGTGCAGTCGAACAATGCCACGGCAGTGGCATATGTGAACCACCAAGGTGGGACTCGCAGTGCCCAGGCAATGAGAGATGTGGCGCGTCTCCTTCGCTGGGAAGAACACAAATCAGTACTCTCAGTGGTCCACAGTCCGGGTGTGGACAACTGGGAAGCAGACTACCTCATCAGACAGGAAATGGACTCGGGGGAGTGGTCTCTCCATCCCAAAATCTTTCGTCGGATCTGTTATCGCTGGGGGACTCCGGACGTGGACCTAATCGCATCTCATCTCAATGCCAAGGTCTCCATTTTTCATGGCAAGGACACGCGGTCCGAGGTTGCTCGGGGCGGAGGCCCTGGTTCAGGACTGGACTCAGTTCCAGCTTCTGTACATTTTCCCACCTCTTCCCCTGATGGCCAGAGTCATGAGGAAGATCAAACAGGAAGGAGTTCCAACCATCCTAATTGCGCCGGACTGGCCCAGACGTACATGGTACGCCGACATCCTTCAGCATTACAGCAGACACCCCTTGGCGGCTTCCAGACCGTCCCGATCCCCTGTCTCACGGCCTGTTCTACCACCAGAATTTAGGGACTCTCAATTTGACGGCGTGGTCCTTGAAACCTGGGTTTTAACCCAGGCAGGGTTTGCTCCAGACGTCATTAGAACCATGATCAGGGCACGGAAACCAGCTTCCGCCAAAGTTTATTATCGTACCTGGAAAACGTATTTTACTTGGTGCGACTCTCACGGGCGAATTCCGGTCCCTTACTCTCTTCCGAAAGTTCGTGGTTTCCTTCAATCAGGTCTGGACGCCGGCCTATCCTTAGGATCGCTTAAGGGTCAGGTGTCAGCGCTTTCAGTGCTCTTTCAGAAGCGTATTGCTAACAAACCACAAGTCAGGACGTTTCTTCAGGGAGTCTCCAGATTGGTCCCTCCTTACAGACGTCCACTGGATACGTGGGACCTTAATTTGGTCCTAACTGCTCTACAGGCACCTCCTTTTTCAACCTCTTAAGGCAGTTCCACTTCGAGTTTTATCACAAAAGGTGGTCTTCCTTGTGGCAATCACCTCGCTACGCAGGGTGTCTGAGCTGTCAGCGCTCTCCTGCAAACAGCTTTTTCCTATTCTTCCACCAGGACAAGGTGGTTCTCCGTACAGTTCCATCCTTCCTTCCAAAGGTTGTGTCTGATTTCCACCTCAATGAGGGCATCTCATTACCGACCCTTTGCCCGGCTCCGGTTCATAGAGTGGAGAGGGCCCTGCATACGCTTGACCTTGCCAGGGCATTGCGTATGTGTGTGTCTAGGACTCCACCCTTCTGGAAGTCTGATTCCTTTTTTCCCTTATTCCAGAAGGCATTCGCAGGGGTTTACCGGCTTCAAAAGCTACCCTTGCCAGGTGGATCAGATCCACCATCCATGACGCCTACCGCCTAAACAATTCTCCTATTCCGGCCGGTATCACGGCACATTCCACACGGGCGGTAGGAGCCTCCTGGGCCATTCGACGCCAGGCTTCAGCACAACACGTGTGTAAAGCGGCCACTTGGACTAGCTTACACACGTTTACGAAACAATACAGTGTGTATACTCAGTCCTCAGTGGAAGCGAGTCTGGGTAGACTGGTACTGCAGGCGGCAGTGTCCCAAGTCTAGGGACCTGTCAGCACAATATTCGTCCATTGCTTCCCACCTAGGGACTGCTTTGGGACGTCCCAAGGTCTTGTGTCCCCCAATGAGGCAACAGAGTAAAGGAGATTTTTGTGTACTCACCGTAAAATCTCTTTCTCTTAGCCTCTAATTGGGGGACACAGCTCCCACCTTGTTGCCCTTGTGGGCTGTTATTATGTTGGGTACTCATATTGTTCCTTGAGCTGTACATAGTAGCCTTTGTTTATAGGCTTGGTTATGTTGGATTTGTTATCTCCTCCTACTGCTTGGGTACAAAAACTGAGGTAAGGCGGATGCCGCCCAGGGGTGTATGCTGTGGAGGAGGAGCCAGAGCCAAATCTTTTTCAGATTAAGCATAGTGTCGCCTCCTAGTGGATGGAAAGCATAACACCCAAGGTCTTGTGTCCCCCAATTAGAGGCTAAGAGAAAGAGATTTTACGGTGAGTACACAAAAATCTCCTTTTTGTCACACGATTGTTGTGTTTTCGGCCATTACAGATAGGTGCCTTGATTTTCAGCAGAGCAGGTCTCAACCATTGCTTCACATAAAGACGTTGGGGTCCTGGCATAGCAACTGCTCCCATATCTACGGCTCACAGGCACTCATTTTTCTGCAGCCCCCTCCGGACGCTGGCTTCATACTGCTATAAGCAGAATAATGAGCTGCTTCTATCTCTTCACGTCTGCAGTGTTTGGGCCGGACTTCCAGCTGGATAGAAGTTTGTGTTACCTGGCAATTGTCTGCTGTGGCTCAGCGTATAAAGAAGCTGACCACAACTCGCAGGTCCAGAAGTTGGAACCATAGCGCACAACAGAGAGTAGTGTTTAGTCTCTTTCTGACCCCAGGCCTACTGTTCTACCGTCAGAAGAATTGACTGGTCAGAATCTACTTTACTACAGACTTCGTGGCACGGCTTACTACGCGTGAAGCCATTATTCTACCTGACGTCAGGTATCCAGACCTACACCGCAACACAGAAGCCATTATTCTGCCAAATGCCGTCAGGTATTCAGACTTAGACCGCAACACAGAAGCCATTATTCTACCTAATGCTGTCAGGTATTCAGACCTAGACCGCAACACAGAAGCTATTATTCTACCTAATGCTGTCAGGTACCCAGACCTAGACCGCAATACAGAAGCCTTTATTCTGGCTAATGCCGTCAGGTACCCAGACCTAGACCGCAGCACAGAAGCAGTTATTCTGCCTAATGCCGTCAGGTACCCAGACCTAGACCGCAGCACAGAAGCCGTTATTCTGCCTAATGCCGTCAGGTTTTCAGACCTAGACGGCAACACAGAAGCCGGTATTCTGCCTAATGCTGTCAGGTATTCAGACCTAGAGCGCAACACACAAGCCGTTATTCTGCCTAATGCCGTCAGGTATTCAGTCCTAGACCGCAACACAGAAGCCATTATTCTGCCTAATGCCGTCAGGTATTCAGACCTAGACCGCAACACACAAGCCATTATTCTGCCTAATGCCGTCAGGTATTCAGACCTAGACCGCAACACACAAGCCGTTATTCTGCCTAATGCCGTCAGGTATTCAGACCTAGACCGCAACACAGAAGCCATTATTCTGCCTAATGCCGTCAGGTATTCAGACGTAGACCGCAGCACACAAGCCATTATTCTGCCTAATGCCGTCAGGTATTCAGACCTAGACCGCAACACACAAGCCGTTATTCTGCCTAATGCCGTCAGGTATTCAGACCTAGACCGCAACACAGAAGCCGTTATTCTGCCTAATGCCGTCAGGTATTCAGACCTAGACCGCAATACAGAAGCCGTTATTCTGCCTAATGCCGTGAGGTATTCAGGCCTAGACCGCAACACACAAGCCGTTATTCTGCCTAATGCTGTCAGGTATTCAGACCTAGACCGCAACACACAAGCCGTTATTCTGCCTAATGCCATCATGTATTCAGACCTAGACCGCAACACAGAAGCCGTTATTCTGCCTAATGCCGTGAGGTATTCAGGCCTAAACCGCAACACACAAGCCGTTATTCTGCCTAATGCCGTCAGGTATTCAGACCTAGCCCGCAACACAAGCTGTTATTCTGCCTAATGTCGTCAGGTATCCAGGCCTAGACCGCTACGCAACTCAAAAATGGCAGTCTCCTATACCCTTCTCCGGGTTCTCTCCACGCTGATTTGTACACAGGATACTTAGAGCCGATTGCAGCTGGGCTATATCCGCTATCCAGGCTGCAGACGCATCACCTACCAGGTACAGTAGTTCAAACGGCCGTATTACTGTGGAGACGTTTCTGGGGTTGACTGCTTCAGTGGTACTGGTGTTCTGTACCGTATTCAGGTGAGTCAGACGCTCTAGCCTTCAGGTTCCTCGCGTTCTATTGCAGCAGTACTCTATCCCTTATCGAGCACTTGAATAGTCCTCTACCAGATATGTTTAGTCAATACATGCCGTCTTTCTGGTAACCCAGACGTACCCGAGGCCATCAACTACACCGATCCGGCTATACTGTCCCGTTTTCAGGTGAGTCAGGAGCACCCTCTCTCACGTCCCTCACGGTCTTTTGCAGCCTTTGCCTAAGCTCCCGTCGAATCGCCACTCGAGGTGAGGTCCCGGCATTTATTGCTCATGGCGGGCTACAGCTGCGGTTACAAGCCGCTTTCAGGTGAGTCAGACACCTCTCAGCTACATATTTCATTGTCAATAACATCTGTGGCTTGTTAACAGTTAAACGTAAGCACTACCATGTCCAAACAGAGCGGATCTTGGTAGCAACATAACTGGATACTCCACCTTCAGGTGGGTCAGACTCTCTCGTGTCAGGTACGGATGGTCGCGGTTTTACTGCGGCATGCTCTGTACCCCAAGTGTGAGTTGCTCCACAGGAGTTTTTGCCATCTTCTGATCAGTTTACTGTACTGTCCAGAAGCTATCTTTACTGCCGGTGTGTTCCGCCTATCTTTAATGTTTGGCAAACAGTAGTTTATAAGTTCTAGCCTGCCCTAAGGGCCTTCGAGCTACCACAATACCTAAGCTCCTTATCTGTCGGAACTTACCTATTCTTTCTTACAGACGCCGAGTAAAGCCTCCAGCAGCTCAGACATGTGACGTCTGACCGGGAAAAGTATCCCACCTCAGAAAGGAGTGGGATCTAACTCTGCGCAAGCATCGACCGGAGTAGAAAGCTGCTCCAGTCTTGGATCCAAGGATGAGTCTGGTGATAACGCGTTTCTTCCTTCGGCTAGTATTGTATCTTTTCACTGTTATCCTCGGGCGCGTGTTGTCTTAGACTTAGGCTAGCGGGTCTATACACCGTAATCCCCTCCCTGCTCCAGAGGGTCCAGGATGGATTCGGTCGTTTACATAGTCATACAGATTGACCTGCCTTTCGCCAGCCTAGTTGTCTTCTGGGGTCTATTTGATCTACCTAGAGCCAACTTTCCTTACAGTTGGCATAATCCATGTTTTGCATGGACTTTCCTTGCTCGACTAATCACTTTTCTAAGTCCGGCTACACTATTTTTTTCCATATTCACCCTCATCCCGGTATGCTGGGTTTATCTTCCTTTTGATCTCAGTCATCCAGTAGTCTTCGTTCTACCTCCTTAGCCGAGCAATCCGTTGTCTTTTCATAGCCATCCTGAGCCTACATCGCGGCGAGGAGATCCAGATTATCCCCTGGTTCCATTCAGTACGTTTTCAATGTTCGACTCTTTCGCAGGTTCTCAGTGGCCTGTTCTCAGGTCTTGTCATTTTCTCACAGAACGGCCTTCAGCCGCTTCCAAACAAGAGGGCGCCTTAGTATATCTCTTTCCTCCCGAGCCCTTCGCAAATTAGACTACTTCTGCGACTACAAACCCTCCGGTTCCAAGTCTCCCACTTCTACGGTCCTTCCTCTCCCAGAAGTGCATCCCTCAGAGATTCCAACGGCAAATTCACACAGTAGTTGGCAAGGTCAACCTTGAAACCATCCGCTGCTATATCGTGTCCTGCCTTAGTCTCCACCCGTGCTACAAAGTTCTATAGACACGTGGTCTAGCTTGCTCATCAGAGCATTCTTACTGGGGACCAGTCGGAAAATTTGACCGTCCTCACTGCCCAAAAATTTTCTCTTGCTGGAAACATGAGTTTTTGCCTCATCGTTCCCATCTAGGGGTTCATTTGGCTTTCTGTTTCACAAGCAAAATTATCTTCAAAGAAGTCCCTCACCAGCTTCCCGTTCCTTCCGTGTGGCTCCAATACACTAAATTATTAGAGGTCACCGGAAGGACAAGCACTCTCCTTCCTCAGGCTGAACCTCGTCGTTCTTCAGCGCATTTTCCTCAGCGTGCCTTTTCGGGATCTAGGAATGAGTCCATCCTTGTTCTCAGGAAGAAATTCTTCTTCGTTCAGCATTTGCCTCCTGTGAATCGCATGATTTTTCCTTGGAGCTCTTATCCAGGTCCAGATTTCTTCAGGACTTTGCCGATATCTGCTTTTGCGACGGACGGGTTCATTTTCCTTTTCAGTTGGTAGCCTTCCCTTTCAGGCTTTCCACCGCTCCTAGGGCCTCACAGACGCTATAGCAGCTGTGGTACACTTCCTGTGGATCAAGGGTCCACTCTACATCACTCTAAATTCCCTTTCTTTCGTCCGCCTCAAACTTTTCCTTCGTGGTGCTCTCATCAGGCTACCTGGCCACAGCAACAGTACTTATCAAGCTCTGGCTTGAAGTATAGAGGTCCTCTGGCCTCCAGGTCAGCGTCAGCTCGCGGAATCTGGTCGACATTAGTAGGGTTGCCGGCTCAGGAACGACTGCGTTCCTTTCAGTACGACGCACACTGCCCGGGCAGTGTGTGTCCTCCTGGCGGTACTCTTTGGGCCTTCTTCTGGCACCTCTGCAGTGCGATCATATGTCCTCCACGGGTCCATGAGGTTTTTCAGAGCCCATGCCTAGCTTCGGCAAGTGCCAGTCGGGGTGAAAAGACCTCGCAGGTGACGAGGGTGACTTCCTCGTCCCGATTGGAGTGGTTTGCTGTTTCCTCCCCTTGGGGACTGCTTTGGGACGTCCCATGGTTTGAAGCGATAGAGAAAACAGGATTTTTAGTTGCTTACCGTAAAATCTGTTTCTCTGAGCCTTCATTGGGGGACACAGCACCCTCCCAAGTTGAACAGCACGGTTTTACTGTATAATATTGTTACAGTATGGATTTGTGTTTTCTGTGTTTTTTATCTCGTTTATAGATTGCTTCTCCTACTGCTTTCTCACTAACTGAACATCCTACTTCCTGTCGGTGGGGTGTACACTGCGGAGGAGGAGCTAACTTTTTTTCTGCATAGTGTCAGCCTCCTAGTGGCAGCAGCATACACCCATGGTTTCTGTGTCTCCCAATGAAGGCTCAGAGAAACAGATTTTACAGTAAACAACCAAAATCCTGTTTTTGTTAATGTAGAGTCTGTGCAACTACTTTACACGGCTGGTTGTGCTGCTGCTTCTGAGAGTTTGCTATTCCTGTCTGCTGTGCTCACTGTTTTCGCAGACCTCACATCTGGCGCTTATTACCCGGAAATACTAAGGTTACGAACTGTATGTCAGGAAGTCTGAAAATAAAGATTACAGCATAAAATGTAATGCAAGTGTTTAAACTCAAATTGTGGAAAGTGTTCAAAGTCTTTAAGGAACAATTATTTCTGTCGCTAAAAAAGTGAAGTGGTTACAGCAACCGGCAGAGTTCCTCTTATATTTGAATCTCTGGTTGAAATTGGAAACTTTTTTTTTTTTGCAGATTTTAATGAAATTTCTCCATTGTTTAATATGTCCGTGTGAGTGCTGCATACAGTCTTCTATTTCCCACAGGCTATCCTCCAAGTTGTGGACAAAGAAGTTTTAGCTTCTCAACTGTTGGTCCTCACTGGACAGCGGCTGGCGCACGCATTACTACACACACAGACAAAAGAGGGGATGGAGCTGCTGGCGAGACTGCCGCCGACACTCTGCACGTGGATCAAAGCAATGGTGAGCAACAGCAAGATTTCGGCCGGGTTCATGCAGAATCGACACCTAATACACAGTGGTTACAGGATAAATTGAGTCTCTGTATCCCTACATACATGCAAAGCGTTAACTGAGCACAGATTTCCAGAGATTCTGCAAAATGTTTTTTTTTTTTTTGGAACTTTGAGCCCAGTTTTTTTTTTTTGTCTATCTGGTGTCCCCCCGTTTTTCATTTGCAACTTATCCTTTTTAATTTGCTTCTTTTTTTTTTTTTGTAGCAACTATTTAATGTGTTCACATGTTTTTTTTTTTTTTTTTTTTTTTAAAGTTTACCACTGTGGGTGATGCTTAGAGTTTCCAGATATTTACCCGTAAATGAACATTTGTGACTTTCGGAAAAGCTGCTAATATTGTCACAAATGTTTATTTTACCATTAATTCTGCAGCGCTTTACACACATTGTGAGCCCCAATGGGGACAGTGATGATAATCAAAATTCCCTATCAGGATGTCTTTGGAGTGTGGGAGGAAACCGGGGAACCCGGAGGAAACCCACGCAAATACGGGGAGAACATACAGACTCCTTGCAGATGTTGTCCTTGGTGGGATTTGAATCCAGGACCCCAGCGCTGCAAGGCTGGAGTGTTATCCACTGAGCTGCGGTACAGTGCTAACCACTGAGCCACGGTGCTGTCCATGTACAAATGTACTGCAATCCACCACTGGAGGAATTTTACGTATGCCTAATATTTTTGTGAAATGTGTGACTTTAAAAAGTCACAAAAAAAGGTTAAAAGACAAAAACATTTCTTTACTGCACAAAATTCATGAGCCACATTCCCAATTTTGAAGAATTTATTTAAAAAAAAAAAAAGGCAATGAATACCACAAGACAAAAGAAAAAGTGACAAAAAAAGCAAATGACTCTGGGCCCTTAGTGTTGTTTTTTTTTTTTTTGGTACAGAGAGTGGTAAGACAGGAACATCAAGGCCGCCTATTGGAGGTAGCAATTCTATATTCCCAGAGAAGCATTGCACAGCCTAGAATAGTGATCTTTTGCTGAAATTGGCACTTTCCAAATGGAAGAACTTTACCTCTTAAACCACCTGTCAGATGCTTCTCATCCAGCTGGCGGGTGGGTGAGTGAAAGGCCTCTCTCTGATGGCTTATGTCTGCACATAAAATGTCTGGTTTGGCTTCTTATCATGCGGAAAGGCTCATTAATGAGTCCGTGTTGACTTTTAGAATTGTTACACTCAGTATACCCACAGATGATGCAAACGACGACCTAAATTGTGATCTGATCTGTTCCAGGATCCCCAAGATCTCCAGAACACCGATGTACCCATCCCGACCACAGCCAAATTGGTGGACAAAGTGGTGGAACTGCTACCAGAAAATCATGGCCAGTACGGCCTAGCTGTGAACCTCATAGAAGCGGTGGAAGCCATGTCTGCCTTGTGACCCTTCTCTCCTCCCCTCCCCTCCCCCGAGGCATTCAGGGCTCTTGTACAGTATATAGGTCTATACCAGCCATTATGTCTGTGTAATTAACGCACTGTTAATATTCTGTCCTTTCCTCCCTGATAATATGCAAATAAGTGTGAGATAAACTAAGAACTGTTACATTAAGATCCCTCATTATTTATACCGCAGGATGACGTTACCCAGAATCCCTCACTCTTCACGTCTCTGTACATAAGAAGTCAATCACTACGACCAACTGAACACATTGCCAGCGCTGATCAGAGTACTCTGACCAGCAGCCATAGATATTGTAGGGTCCCACCCGTAATTCGGCTTCTGATCAGGGTCCCCTGCCATTTGCTACAACAGGACAACATGTCTTCAAAACATTAACTTCCATCACTGCTGAGAAAAAGTAATAAACAATTGGCCACAATTTTAACAGGATGTGAGATCTTGGTGAAATCGGTGATGCTCTTTACTAATCATCGTATCAGCTGTTAGATATCGAACGTTACCAGAACCAGAGTCCATTTCAATTAATTGGAACAACCGGACACTGAAAAGCCTGACGTAATAATAGGTCATTTTCTGATGACACGGTCCCTTTGTGTTATATGTAGTTTTAAATGTTCTTACAGATCATAATATGAAAAAAAAATCTTGTAAACTTTACACAGACAACTAGGGCCAATATTAGGCTCCTACGTCCTGTTCTTGTCCAAAAAACAACTTCAAAAGGCTGCGCTAATGATAAACAATCACATGCTGCAAAGATGGACGACTAAGGTTCTTTATTGGAACACAGTGTTTCAGTGCCAGACAGGCAACATTATATCAGGATGGGCTGTGCATTATACTATATGGAGGACTATGGGGGGGGTACATTATACTGTCTGGAGGATTGTGGAGGGTGTATTTTATTATTTGGATAACTATGGGATGCATTATACTTTATGGAGGCGTATGGGGAGTGCATTGTACTTCTGCTATTGGGCCCCATGGCTATGTTTACCACTAGTGAGTATAAGGGTTGTATTTTTTCTATACATTAAAGGGAAGGTGCCGCAATTTTATGATTTGCAAAAAAAGAGTAAGTAACAAAACATGTTGTTTCAGCAAATGTTGTACTAACCAGGATTTATGGTTTGTTTGTAATAATGTTTTAATGTAGCCACTGGGCGCTGCCATCTTGATTTGCAGATCTGTGGAGGACTCATACAGTCTGCAAATATGGCCGTCCCTGGACATAGGAGACTGCGGTCGGCTCCTGACCCACCATGCAGCCTCATTAGCAGTGAACTGGGCACGCCCCTGTGGGCTGCTCCATTCACTGCTGTAGGTGTGGCTGGGTGCCATTTTACTGTAGCCCAGTGCTATCTGCTGAGCTCCACTTTCTGCACTGTGCTTCCTGCTCCACTGTCCTCCTGCTCTGTCTCCGCCTCCTCACTCACAGCCCCAGTGATCTCCAGTAATCTGACACCTTCCTTTTTATGAGAGCTTTTATGGCTGTCTGAGGACAGTGACATATACAGCCCATAGTCTAGTGTATAATTGGGGGGGCTGGAAGTTTCACCAGTGTGGGCATATCTGTAATACTGTCTGGTGTGATAGTCTGCTGAGCTGTGTATCTAATCCTCTCCTGTGTGATACTGACTGCTGAGCCGTGTATCTAATCCTCCTGTGTGATACTGACTGCTGAGCTGTGTATCTAATCCTCTCCTGTGTGATACTGTCTGCTGAGCAGTGTATCTAATCCTATCCTGTGTGATACTGTCTGCTGAGCCATGTATCTAATCCTCTCCTGTGTGATACTGACTGCTGAGCCGTGTATCTAATCCTCTCCTGTGTGATACTGACTGCTGAGCCGTGTATCTAATCCTCTCCTGCATTATACTGTCTGCTGAGCCGTGTATCTAATCCTATCCTGTGTGATACTGACTGCTGAGCCATGTATCTAATCCTATCCTGTGTGATACTGTCTGCTGAGCCGTGTATCTAATCCTCTCCTGTGTGATACTGACTGCTGAGCCGTGTATCTAATCCTGTGTGATACTGACTGCTGAGCCGTGTATCTAATCCTCTCCTGCGTTATACTGTCTGCTGAGCCGTGTATCTAATCCTATCCCGCGTGATACTGTCTGCTGAGCCGTGTATCTAATCCTATCCCGCGTGATACTGACTGCTGAGCCGTGTATCTAATCCTATCCCCTGTGATGCTGACTGCTGAGCCGTGTATCTAATCCTCTCCTGTGTGATACTGTCTGCTGAGCCGTGTATCTAATCCTCTCCTGCGTTATACTGTCTGCTGAGCCGTGTATCTAATCCTATCCTGTGTGATACTGTCTGCAGAGCTGTGTATCTATTCCTCTCTTGTGTGATACTGTCTGCTGAGCTGTGTATCTAATCCTATCCCGTGTGATACTGCTCTCCTGAAATACTCTGTGCTGCTGTCACCCTGCTGGTTTTATGTGTGATCTACATGGTATGAACTATATGGCGGCATTATGTGTGAAGTATATGGCGGTATGTGAGAACACTATGGCAGTATTATCTGCTAAAAGGGGACCCATTCTGTGGTGGTTCTGGCTGAGCACCTGCACACGGGTCAGGGGTAATAGGTGCAGTCAGGGGAGGCAGCTGAAGAGAGGGGTCTCATTTTTATCGTTACTGTATGGCTACATTTCCCCCATCCTGCTTCCCAGCGTCACCCCGGACTGCGCCTGTCGCCTCGCTTTCACACATCGCCAGGACAGGATCTGAGAAGGGGAATGGGGTCTCTGCATGCAAAGTCTGGATCAGGCTGATTGATGGCCTGTTCTGATCCAGACTTTACATGCAAAGACAGTCAGTAACTTTGCAGGCCCCATCAAAATGGCTGCTCACTGTGTTCCTAGATGTCATAGGTTTTTGTGCCAGATTTCAGTAGCTGCTCCCCCTAGTGTTAACAAGTGGAAATGCCAAACTTTTTAAAATTATTTTTCATATTTTGCAAAATTAAAGCCAAATGATAATATTTTTTAAGAAAATGTAAACATTAATTCTTTACATTTTTTCAATTGCTGAAAAAAAATTTTTTGGATGGCACCTTCCCTTTAAAGAACAGCCTTAGAACTGGGGATATATACCAGGATGCAACATGAATATAACAAACCATAACAGAACCCAACACAGCCCGTATACAAGGGCGGGTGCTGTTTCCCCCAATGAAAGCTCTGAGATGATTTTAGGTACATACCGTAAAATCTCTATTTTTCTTATCGCTTTATTGGAGGACACAAGAAAGCATGGGATGTCCAAAAGCAGTCCCAAGGGTGGTAAAATAGTAGTACCCTTAAGTCAGAGCTCCGGGTCACAGCGGCTTGCAGAACCTTTCTTCCGAGGTTCACATCCGACGAGGCGTAGGTTTGAACCCTGTAGACGTTGGAGAAGGTATGAACGGAGGACTATGTAGCAGCTTTGCAAAGCTGAGAGGCTGATGCCTGGCTCAGTTGCTTAGCCGGTAAGCTTCCAGAATGGCAGACCTGGAAGCAGGAAGACCCTTCCACTGACCACCGTTGATAATGAACAGAGGATCCGTACATCTAAAAGGCACTCTCCTGGAAAGGTAAAGTCTGAGGGCTCTTACCAGATCCAGTTTGCTTATTGACAGCTCTCAAAGATGAAAGGGGGATGGAAAAAAGGAAGGAAGCACAATGTCCTCATTGAAGCTGAAATGTGGAAACCACCTTAAGAAGAAAGGATGGAATCGGACCTTGTCCTAGTGAAAAACACGGTAAGGGGAAGGACAAGACAGAGCTGGAAGTTCGGTGACTGGTTTGATAAAGGTAATGGCAACTGTCCAGGAAAGAAAAGTGGGAGAGACTTCACGTATTGGTTCAAATGAAAACTGGAGAACGTTGAGCAGTAGATTGAGATCACAGGGTTCGGGGCGGTCTGTTTCATATCAACTAAAGAAGGCTTTTCAGGTGGTAGATGTGAAAGGAGGAAGGTTTCCTTGCTTTGGCATGGTCTGAACAGTTTGATCGGAGAACCCGGCAGACTTTAGAACCGCGGCCTCAACAGCCATACTGTTAAATTGAGCAACTGAGAATTCTGGTGGAAGGGACCCAGCGACAGAAGGTATGGAAGAATCGGGAGTTTCAACGGTGAGGGGCTGTTGAAAAGAAACAAAACTCACCTTCAAAATGGACCCATCGGCTGCGCATCTATTGAGTGCCAATAGATGCTGCTGCGCAAGTGCCTCCGCCTCCCCTTGTCGCTGCAGCCCCAAAAAGTTACAATACATTAAAATGGCGCTGGAGGCGGCACATGCGCAGTAGCATCTATCGGTATGTGATAGATACTAATGCACAGGCTTAGCCCACGGTGCTATTTTGATGTGTAATTTCATTTCTCCTACGCCTCATTGGGGGACACAGAGACCGTGGGTGTTATGCTGCTGGCCAGTAGGAGGACACTAAGTAAACCAGAAAAAAAGTTAGCTCCTCCCCTGCAGTATACACCCTCTCGCTGGCTGAGATTCTCCAGTTCTTAGTATCTATAGGAGGCACTTGGGTCTGGTTTCAGACCCCACCGTTTTTATTTTTGAATTTTCTGTAAATTTTTATTTTTTAATTAACGGAGTGAAGGGGGCGACGGTTCCTTTCTACGGCCCGCTCTCCCCCGAACCAACAACAGGCAAGCACGTGGAGTAACCCTTCACGTACACTTTCCTGCGACGACTGGGGCTGATTCCTGTCGATGGTTCCCTTATAGTCGGTACTCCACGGATACGAGGGCAAGCGCAACAGGACGTAGCACAGGAGTGCATGGAGCAGACCTGAACAGCGCTTTTTCGGATGCCCTGAATTAGCCCCAGAGCTCTCCGTCCCCTTACCACAGGGTGGATCAATTGAGCAATACCCCCCTGTAAAACCTCCAGCTCTGCTACATCGCCTGGAGGATGAGACTGAAAGACCCTGGACAGCGACAACCTGACTGAGCACAGGAATGAAGGTGGGGTCCTTGTCCCCAGGAGAAGTGCTGACTTAGCGTCAGCGGTGGTACACTGGCGCCCGGTCGCAGCCCCCCCTCGCCCAGCGCTTACCGCGGGGAGGCCAGAAATTTAGCCCCTGGCTTTTTCGGCCTGCTAGGCCGCAATTTAAATAGCGCCGCCCTCGATAGCGCCGCCCCCTACAGTGGGTAAGCCAAAAATGTAGTCCCCGGCTTTTCCAGCCTACTAGGCCGCAATTTGAATAGCGCCGCCTGCGCTATAGTCTCCGCCCCCTCCTCTTGGCGCCTCTCATTCCAAACGAGACGCACAATTCTAATCTCGGGGGCCATGTCTGTTACCTCTGCTGCAGTTAACCCTTTCAGGAGCGGCCGAATTCCGGGGGACATAACACAGGACCGTGGGTAAGCTGCATCTGCCCTCAGATTAAAGCTTAACCCCTTCCCAGCACATTCCCTGCAGCTGCAGTCAGACTCTGCCGTTAACCCTTTCTGGAGCGCTATGCCTCATTCACAGGAGGCTAAACAGGCCGCTAAGAAGCACACTGCGCTTTTCTACCGTGTGTACTACCTGCAAGTCGGCCTTACCACAGCGAGCATGACTCTCCAGTGCTCAAGCTAATCAGTCATGCACAGACCGCGACCCGGCCTGCGTCCGAACCGCGCCCCGACCTGCGCTCCAATGCCCCTCGCAGCCGCTGCTGACGGGCCTCCTGCGTCTGGTTCCCCCGAGTGGGCTGCATCCCTGTCACAGTCGGTGGAGCCTCTGACCAAGGCTATATTTCCCCCTCCGGGAGGACTGTCTCTGCCAAAGCGGGCTCATGGTGCGTCCCCTAGTCGCGTTCGCGCCTCAGCATCAGCAACTCCTGTCTCTCGCTCACCCTCTCCTGAAGTTCACAGCGAGCATAACTCTGATTTTGTATCTGTCACGTCAGCCCCTCAGAATCCCCCAACTGATCAAGAGTCGCGTCAACAGGATTCTGAGGTTGAATGAGGAAAATATTCCCGCTCCAGCACTCCTCATTTAAGGAATAAGCGTGTGCGCTGGTTATTTACCAGCCGTCCAGTATCATAGGGTTCAGCCATAAGTGGTTCACTGGGCAAAAGTTTACTCTGGCTAAATACCCTTTTGATCTAGACCTAATGAAGGATCGATTACAGATCCCTCCGGTGGACCCTCCTGCACCGCGTCTTGCTTCCACAACACTAGCTGTTTCTGATGGTTCCTCGGTCAGAAACCCCTCCGATCATCAAATTGACTACCTTGCCCATTCAATTTTTTGGAAGCTTCAGGAGCGGCGTTTGTTCCATTCTTCGCTGCAGTTAAGATCACTAAGGCAAGGCCGCTTGGGCAGAAGTCCTGATTACTGCCTTCCAGGGCACCAATCTTCCTCTGGAGACAACCTCTGTCACCAGCCAGATGAGTCACACAGCGAACTTTGTAGTAGACGCTTCTTTTCAGGCCACCAATTGCGCGGCTCATACTGCCACTAATGTGATCTCCAATAGAAGAGGCCCAGGGCTCTGTGGCTGGTGGGCGGATGCCACATCTAAAAGTTTGTTGACTTCATCCCCCTTTTCAAGCGGGTCATCTTTTTGGAGAGAGACTGGACCAGCTCATTTCTGATACCACCAGGGGAGAAGACAAGTGAATTCCTTCCTCAACAAAGGGCTGTTCGGCCGTTTTTGCTCCAACATCCGACGTGTTTAGATTTTCTCGCAACAATTCCAGTTGGTCCTCTACCTTCTCTTTCGGATCAGGTCTGTCCCCGCGCAGAGACAGAGGCTCCCAGATCTCATACAGATCTAACTATTCTTGGAAACCCAGGCCTAGGGCTTCTGGATCTAGGGGAGCCAGATCTCATAGATCTACCTAATGACAAATAGGTCAGGAAGCTGGTATTCTTCAGATATAATATACAATTTCTCCCCCCCCCTCCAACTTGAGTTTTCCTTTCCTCTTCCTCCAAGAGAAAGACAAGAGCCTTCCTTCGGGCTGTTCAGACCCTTCTAAGGGACGGAGTCATCATTCCGATCCCCCTTCACGAAGGGTTCAGAAGATTTTATTCAGTCCTTCTTTTGTGGGTCTAAAAGAGGACGGGTCCATGTGACCCATCTCTGGATCTCAATTGTTAATCACCTTGTCACGGTACGGCGATTCCAAATGGAAACTCTCCGTTCAGTTGTTGCTCACATGGAAAAGGGACAGTTCCTAGCATCCAACGACGTCAAGAACGCTTGCCTTCACATTCCGATCTGCCCATCCCTCCAGTAGCTCCTGCATTTTGCAACTCACAAGGAACACTTCCAGTTCGTGGCCTTGCCCTTCAGACTCCCCACTGCTCCCAGGGTCTTTACCAAGCTCATTGCGGCTGTCATGCCCATTCTTCACCCTCGGGGAGTGGTACTCTTACCGTATCTGGACGACCTGCTCATCAAGGGTTGGTCCCTTCCAGTCTGCAAGGAATCTGTGGATAACAGTAAATACTCTTTCCTGCCTAGGGCTGAAGACTGCAAAAAGTCTCTCCCACGACCAGCTCACACTTCCCGCGAATTCACCACTCTCCCTCCAGGAGAGACCCAAGCCTTACAACAAGCAGAGCGGCCTACTTCTCTACCAGTTTCTTTCTCCATTCGTTTTCAGCATGAGATCTCGGAAGGATGGTGGTAGCGATGGAAGCAGTTCCATTTGCACAGTTCCACCTCCGTCCCTTACAACATGCATTGCTGTTAGCTTGGGACGAGAACCCATTCTCCCTGGACCGTCGGATTCCTCTGTCCCTGCGGGACAGGCAAGCCCTGAGGGAGCAGACACCGAGGTCCTCCCTGAATCAAGGGAGGTCTTTACCCACAGAGATGGTTGGTAGTAACCTCCGACACAAGTCTCCTCAGTTGGGGTGCGGCCCCTCGTCACCTCAAGGCACATGGTCATTGGTCAACCCGAGAGTCATGTCTCCCCATTAACTTTGGGAGATAACAATCAGATTAGCTCTAAAGAGTTTCCACCATCTCTTCGCAGGTCTCCCCATCAGGTCTCAATCCGACAACGCCACGGCTGTAGCGTATATCAACCGTCAGGGAGGTTTTCGGGGCAGGATGGCCATGCACGAAGTGAGTTTCATCTTCCATAGGTCCGAGACCAACCATTCGCCCATCTCAGCAAGCCACATCCCGGGCTTGGAAAATTAGAAGATAGATTTTCTCGGTCACCAAGGCATTGCCTCGGGGAGGTGGTCTCTTCATCCGGAACTCTTTCAGCAGATTTGTCATCGTTGGAGGACTCCGGATGTGGATCTCATGGCCTCAAGACTAAACAACAAGGTTCCTCTGTTCATTTTCCGATCGCGCGATCCTTGCGCCATTGGAGCAGATGCTCTAGTTCCTCCATAGCTATGGTTCCGGCACCTGTACATCTCCCCCCTCTTCCCTTTTTTCCGAGGGTCATCAAGAGGATCAGAGCAGAAGTAGTGCCAGTGATCCTAGTCGCGCCAGACTGGCTGCGCCGAGCATGGTATGCAAAACTAATACAACTAGTCGCCGACGTCTCCTGGCGACTTTCATATCATATGGATCTACTCTCGCAGGGCCTGATTTACCACCAGAACTCCGGGGTCCTGTCTTTGACGGCATGGCCGTTGAATCCTGGTTTTTAGCTCAGGCTGGTTTCCCTCACGACGTGATTTCCACCATGATTAGTACCAGGAAGCCTATGTCCATGCGCATCTATCACTGCACCTAGACAACCTTCCTTTTTTTTGTGGTGCAAGGTTCATGGTCGATCACCTCCAGTATTTTCCATTCTGGCCATATTGGAATTCCTTCAATCCGGATTAATATCAGGCCTTGCGCTTAGCTCGCTCAACGGCAAAATTTCGGCCTTGTCAGTGCTTTTCCAACACAAATTGCCACCTAGCTTCAGCTCAAGACATTCATTCAGGGAGTTTCCCATGTGGCGTCTCTTTATAGAAGACCATTTGACTCCTGGAGCCTTAACCCGGTTCTCGGGGCCTTTCAGGAGGTTCCTTTTCGAACTGCTGCAGGAGGTGTCACTGATCTTCCTCTCTTGGAAGGTGGTCTCTCTAGTGGCAACTACGTCAATCAGACGAGTTTCGGAATTGGCAGCCCTTTTCTGCTGTTCTCCGTTTCTGAATTTTCATCAGGAAAAGGTAGTTCTCAGGACGTTCCCGTCCTTCCTGGACAAGGTCCTCTCCTCTTGCCATCTCAACGGGGAAATTGTTTTGCCTTCCCTTTGTTCCGGCGCCAGTCCATTGCATTGAGAAGGCCCTCCACACCCTGGATGTGGTTAGGGCGCTGAGACGGTACATCTCGCGGATGGCTCCTTTCCACAAATCAGATGCCCTGTTCATACTTCCAGACGGGCCTAGGAAGGGTCTAGCCAGGTTGATTCGCTTGGCGATTCAGGTATCCAACCGTGTCAGGAACGCGCCTGTCCCAGCGGGGATTAAGGCACGCTCTACCCGGTCATTGAGCGCCTCTTAGATCTTTTGGCACCAGGCCTCGGCAGAACAGGTCTGCAAGGCTGCGACTTCGTCCAGTCTGCATACTTTACAAAAAGTTACCACATTCATTCTCAGGCCTCTCTGCAAGGCTGCGACTTGGTCCAGCTTGCGTACCTTTACAAACATTGCCTAATTCGTTCTCAGGCTTCTGCGGATTCAGCTCTCGGCAGACGCTGCCTGCAATCGGCAGTACCTCGGTGTTCACTCAGTGGTACATGGGGTATTAGCATATGTATGCTCCCCACCCAGGGACTGCTTTAGGACGTCCCACGGTCTCTGTGTCCCCCAATGAGGCGTAGGAGAAATAGGGATTTTTGTGTACTCACCGTAAAATCCTTTTCTCCGAGCCAATCATTGGGGGACACAGCACCCACCCTTTTTAGCCTATTGGCTCACTGTAGCATTCTTAGGCGTTGATATTGTTATGGTTATTAACTGTTTATGCTCCTACTGCTTTTTTCTCCGAACTGGAGAATCTCAGCCAGCGAGAGGGTGTATACTGCAGGGGAGGAGCTAACTTTTTTCTGGTTTACCTAGTGTCCTCCTAGTGGCCAGCAGCATAACACCCCACGGTCTGTGTCCCCCAATGATTGGCTCGGAGAATAGGATTTTACGGTAAGTACACAAAAATCCCTATTTTGTCCGCAGCAACTAGGTGCCGGCGGAGGCGATTGGGTAGTAGCATCTATCAAAACGTGATAATGCGCAGCCGACAGCGCCATTTTGATGGTGATTTTTGTTTATTTTCAACAGCACAAGATAATAGGCACTGACAAGTGATAGTGTGCAGATGATGCCATTTTGATGAAGTGACATGTTTTTTTCAAATACATACAATAGTATATTAATTATACAAAGTAGGGGGCAGGTCAGTGAGGGAGCAGCGACCTGGCAGCAGTCTACATTATAAATATATAATCAGAGCACCACATACACGAGCTCCGCCTTAGGACACGAGAATATCATTAACTAAAAAAAAAAAGGAAAATAGAAGCACAAGACAGATTTCATCAACAAAGGTATCATTTTATTCAGTATAACGGCGCCAACCTGACACTGTGTAGGTGACTAAGCACAACCCTGCTGACAGGTTCCCTTTAAGTCCCTCATAAAAACACTTTTTTTTTTAATTGAGACCCCTCCCTGGCATGAATATACTTGTCCTGGAGAGTACAGAGTCCTTCACAGACCTTCGGATGGCTGGCAGCAAGGGGTCTGGGTGCAGACCATCGGGCGACTGGTAGGTATTGGATTAGTCTTCCCACCCTGCATGTCTGCCTCTGGGGGGGAAAGTGGGCTGGGATGTAGTGGCGAGATCTCGCCTGTCCCTCTGTGCGGATGCTAACAAAAAAACCTAACTCTTGATGTGTTAAAAGTGGATAGGGTCCTGCCTGGTAGACACAAGATAGTGACGCAAACTGTGCTCTTGGTCTCTAGAGGGAAGATCAGAGTGACACAATTCCATTCTGTCTCCTAAAATCACAAACTGTATCTGCAAAATAGACATCATTAATAAAACACAACAAAATCTAAGTTTGAAATGGGTCCACCTCCTACCGCCACCAAGCCAAAACTGACTAGGTTCGTTCCAGTTGGTGTGTATAAACTGCTGAAGAGCTAACTTTTTTTTGCATAGTTGCAGCAGCATACAGCCATAGTCTCCTGTGTCCCCCAATGAAGCAAAATGGGGGACACAGACAATGGGTGTTATGCTGCTTGCCACTAGGAGGACACTAAGTAAAACACAGAAAAAAAAGTTAACTCCTCCTCTGCAGTATACACCCTCTCGCTGGCTGGGAATTCCCCCGTTCTTCCTTAGTGTCTGTAGGAGGCACTTGGGTCTGGCTGCAGACCCCACCGTTTTTATTTTCATTCACTGACCAAGCCTATAGACTTCCTCCGGGAATCCTCTAAGTCAGAACGCATCTTTACTTCCCGAGGAGGGCTTTTGCGACGGCCGGGAACCGTCCACCAGCAGGGGCCATGCTCGTTCGAGGGATCCTCGGTCTCTAGAAAACGGACCCATAACGCGTCCCCTAGTCACGCTCACGCTTCAGCATCGGCGAGTTCTGTCTCTCCCTCTCCTAATGTTCCCAGAAAACATGACTCTGAATTTGAGTCTGACACGTCAGCCCCTCAGAATCCCCCAAATGTCCATGAGTCGCTTGATTCTCTTACAGAGTCAGTCATCAAGTTTCTGACGTTAGACGAGGAGAATATTCCCGCTCCGGAACAAGTTATCTCCTTTAAGACGACTAAACGTGGATGCAGGGTATTTTCCAGCCATTCGGAGTCTATGGACCACATAAACGGTTCACAGGGCAAAAGCCTATCGAGGCTAAATACGCCTTTGCTCCAGATCTAATGAAGGATTTGTTACAGTCCCCCTCGGTGGATCATCTTGTATTGTGTCTTGCTCCTAATACGCTTCGATCTCTGATGGCTCTTCAGTCAGAAACCCCCTCGATCGTCAAATTGGCTAACTCGCCTGTTCAGTTTTTGGAGCTTCAGGAGCGGCTCTTTTCCCTTTTGCGGCAACTTGAGTGGCTAAGGCAATGGCCACTTGGGCAGAAGTCTTTTTTACTGCCTTCTGGAGGAGGATTGATACCTTGGAGACAACCAGTGTCGCCAAGCAGATAATTCACACAGGGGATTTTGTAGTAGCCGCCTCTTTAGATGCCGCTAATTGCGCTGCTAAGGCAGCCGCTAATGCAGTCTCCATCAGAAGAGCCCTATAGCTACGCGACTGGCGGGCAGATTCCACCTCCAGGAGATAAAAGGCTTCTCTGCCCTATCAAACTGGTCGCCTGTTTAGAGAAAGACTAGACTAGCTCATTTCTGTCACTTCCGGGGGGAAGAGTAGGTTTCTTCCCCAACAAGGGGCTGTCCGGCCGTTTTTTTCGGAATCAACATCCGACTCGTTTTTTTCTACCTTTTCGTAACAGCTTCAGCTGGTCCTCCACAACCTTCTCTTCCGGATCCGGACTCTTAAATGAGGCTCCACGGACTTTATTTGCATATTTGTATTTCCCAGGGAGCAATGCACCTAGGATTTCACTGATTGAGCGCCTTTGCCGGCTGCCGCAGTGTTTTCTTTGACTGGTCTCCCTGAGGTCAGTGATTGTTTTGTGATGCTGTTGTGGTATCCGGCAGACACCGACAAAGTAGGTGGCCGTCTGCTGTCATTCAGTCACAGCCTTACTTTTCATGCACCGCAAAGGGACAGTCATCCTTCCGGGCCCTCATGACGAAAGGTTCAGCGATTTTTTTATTCAAAACCTTTCTTTGTGGTTCCAAAGAAGGAGCCATGCGGCCCATACTGGACTTCAAGCTGTTAAATCAGTTTGTCAAGGTACGGCAATTCCGAATGGAATTCCTCTGATCGGTTGTCGCCTCCATGTCAAAGGGAGAGTCTCTATCATCCATCGGTATCAAAGATGCTTACCGTCACATCCCGATTTGCCCGTCTCACCAGCAGTTCCTGCGTTTTGCAATTCGAGAGGAACACTTCTAGTTCGTTGCCTTGCCCTTCGGACTCTCCACCGCCCCCCAGGGTCTTTTCCAGGGTCATGGCGGCTGTCATGACCATTCTCCACTCTCGGGGAGTCGTGGAACTCCCGTAACTGGACGACCTGCTGATCAAGGGCCCGTCCCTTCCAGCCTGCAGGGAGTCCTTGGATATCACAGTAAATACACTTTCTAGCCTGGGTCGGAAGATAAACTTCAAAAAGTCTTCCTCAACACCAGTCCAGCAGATTTCCTTTTTGGAAATGATCTTGGACTCTTCCCGCAGGTTGGTCATTCTCTCTCCAGAAAAGGCACGAGCCTTACAACAGGCAGCACGGACTTTTTCCCGACCGGTTTCTCACTCATACGTTTCAGCATGATAGTTCTCGGAAGGATGGTGGCAGCGATGGGAGCGGTCCCATTCGCACAGTTCCATTTCCGCCTTTTACAACATGCGTTGCTATTAACTTGGTACAAGAACCCATTCTGCCTAGACCGCCGGTTCCTTCTGTCCCTGCGGGTCAGACGAGCCCCAAGCGGGGGACACTGAAAGCCTCCCTGAGTTAAGGGAAGTTCTTTCTCCCAGTACTACGGTCGGTGGTGACCTTCGACGCCAGTCTTCTGGGCTGGTGTGCGGTTTTTTCTTCCGTCACCACACGGCACGGTCGTTGGTTAATTCAAGAGTCACAACAAGGTTCCTCTATTCATTACCCGTTTGCGCGATCCATGCGATCCATGCGCCATCGAAGCGGACACCCTAGTTCTGCCGTGGCACCGGTTCCGGCTCCCGTACATTTTTCCCCCTCTTCCCTTGCTCCCGAGGGTCATCAAGAAACTCAGAGGAGTACCTGTGATCCTGGTCGCGCCAGATTGGCCGCGCCGGGCACGGTATGCAGAACTAGTACAACTGGTCACTGACGTTCCCTGGCGACTTCCAGATCGCATGGATCTCCTCTCACAGGGCCCAATTTAACTCTCGCGGACAGCTTCCTTCCACAAGTCAGACGTGCTGTTCGTAAGGGTCTAGCCGCTTCAAAAACCACGCTAGCCAGGTGATTTTGCTTGGCTATTCGGGAATCCTACCGTGTCAGGGACACACCTGTCCCAGCAGGGATTAAGGTGCATTCTACCCGCTCAGTGGGCGCCTCTTGGGCCATTCGGCACCAGGCGTCGGCAGAACAGGTTTGCAACGCTGCGACTTAGTCCAGCCTGCATACCTTTACAAAACATTACCAAATTCATTCTCAGGCCTGTCTGCAAGGCTGCGACTTGGTCCAGCCTGCATACCTTTACAGAACATTACCCAATTCATTCTCAGGCCTCTGCAGATGCAGCTCTTGGCAGACGCATCCTGCAATCGGCAGTACTACAGTGTTGAGTCAGTGGTACATGGGGTATTAGCAATTGTATTTTCCCCACCCAGGGACTGCTTTAGGATGTCCCACTGTCTGTGTCCCCCAATGAGGCGTAGGAGAAATGGGGATTTTTGTGTACTCACCGTAAAATCCTTTTCTCCGAGCCAATCATTGGGGGGACACAGCACCCACCCTGTTTAGCATATTGGCTCACTGTAACATTCGAAGGTTTTGACAGAGTTATGGTTATTGTCATTTGTTTAATGCTCCTACTGGTTTTTCACCGAACTGGGGAATTCCCAGCCAGCGAGAGGGTGTATACTGCAGGGGAGGAGTTAACTTTTTTCTGTTTAGTTAGTGTCCTCCTAGTGGCAAGCAGCATAACACCCACTGTCTGTGTCCCCCAATGATTGGCTTGGAGAAAAGGAGTACACAAAAATCCCTTTTTTTTATCTTTCAGGTCAGACCGGGGGCTTATCTACAGAATTATAGAATGTTGGCGATAAGCCCTGAAAGGCAGCGCCGCATCTCATAGTGGCCTAAACAAGTGACCGGTTCCCTTTAAATGACTGATCCTGGATGTAAGTGCACAAGAAAAATATACAAAATATCACACAGACATTAAAAAACAACTTTATTTAGCTCATATGGTAAGCTGCCCCCACACAATTCTGGCTTACAATATATACAGTGTGTGCAAGATCTGGAAGTGCTTTATCATCTGTACATCTACTGGAAGCCTCTGATTCTACCATCATATCAACCACATCCCTGATCCGGATTAAGGCCGCGGTCACACGTTCAGTATTTGTTCAGTATTTTACGTCAGTATTTGTAGTCAAAACCAGGAGTGGGTGATAAATACAGAAGTGGTGACATGTTTATTATACTTTTCCTCTGATTGTTCCACTCCTGAATTTGGCTTACAAATACTGAGGCGACGTTTGTATTGAATACAATGGGTTAACTTCTAAATCTGCTTCCGGATGAGGTTTTTGTATTAAACGTATGTTAAATAAATTGCCATATGTTTTTTTCCCCCCAAATCACAATTTTATTAAAAAATAAAAATTACATCTTTTTGGTCTATACATGGCTTGTCCCCTTTAATTTCAGCAGGATTGGTGGTGTAGGGTTACTATACCGGTAACTTTGGGGCTTCCGCACCGCCCTCCCCTGTCTCGTTGGCATTTTCTAATTTAGGCCATGGCTTCAGCACAGCCTAGTCCCGGCGGTTAGCTCCACCTCCTCCTGGTTTTCACCCACCCGTCGCTGACATTGACCCTCCTCTCAGTGGTAGGGAAGCTGCACACCTTTTTCTCTGTGGGCCCTCTTTTTCCTCCCTGTAGTCACCATTTGCCGACATCTGGACCTGGATGGTGGCATTTCTCTTGGGGGAACATCCTACAGCTCTGCTATAGCCTGGCAGCAGGCTTCAGGACCTGCATCTTTTCCTGTGAGTTAGCTCTGCTCTGTAGACTGACACTCTCCTCAGTAAAAAATTTTTCTGTTCCCTAACCTTTTGGTATTAGCTAGTGGGTCTTCCTTCTATCATGCCTAATCCAATAGGAGAACGCTTTCACCCTCCTGCTTCTTCTACTCTTGTCAAACACTTTGTTTGCACCTCTTATAGATGCAACCCCTGACCCTTCAGGTCAGTCTTCCCTCTGTCAGGACTGCAGAAACCACGCGTGCCTGCTACCCAGGAGTCCCCTACTGCACCCGCAGAGAGTGGTTCTCCTATTCCAGTGTGGGTTACCTCTCTGTCACACTGTTGTGGCTCTCACCAAGGTGTCACAGACCTTGGTGTCCGTTCTTGGCAGATTGCCTGTTTCTCCCTCCACTGTTACCAGCGGATCGCAGGACTCACCGGCTACGCCTACCAACATGCAATCCTTTCGCGGTGGGCACAGACGCTCTAGCGATACCCTGGTCACAGTTTGCCCTCCCCTATCTGTTCCCTCCTCTCCCCCTCCTTCCCAGGCTGTTGAAAAAGATTAAGGCGGAAGGGGTGCCGGTCATCCTAATTGCACCAGATTGGCCTAGGAGGTCTTGGTTCGCAGAGGTCATCAAACTTTTCACAGAAATCGCCTGGAGGCTCCCAGACTGGATCTTCTTTCCCAGGGGCCGATCTTCCACCAGAATTCTTGGTCACTCGATTTAACGGCGTGGCTGTTGAAACCACGGTTCTAAGAGCGTCCGGGTTCTCAGGTCTGGTGATTCAGACCATGATCCGGGCTAGGAAGCAGGTGTCGTCTTGGGTTTATTATCAGACATGGAAAACCTATTTCGGCTGGCTTTTCTTCAGGTGGGCCTTGATGCAGGCCTTGCTCTCAGTTTGCTAAAGGACCAGGTGTCAGCGCTTTCCATTCTTTTCCAGAAGAACTTATCCTCCCGTTCTCAGGTCAGAACTTTTCTCCAGACCACGCAGCACCCCCATACCGGACACCTGTTGGATCCTTGGGACCTCAATTTAGTCTTGGAGGCCCTCAGGAGTTCTCCCTTTGAACCGCTTTGAGAAGTCTCTCTGTCTGTTCTGTCTTGGAAAGTAGTGTTTCTTGTGGCACTCGCTTCCATTAGAAACGTCTCGGAACTGGGGACTCTTTCCTGTTGCCTCCCCCCACTTTCCTGGTTCTCCACCAGGACAAGGAGGTTTGCGGTGAATACCTTCTTCACTTCCTAAGGTGGTGTCCGCCTTTCATCTAAATGAGGATATTGTCCTCTCTTCATATTTGCCAGGCTCGGACATCCTCTTGAGCGTTCACTTAATAGGTTAGACTTGGTCAGGGCAATGCGTGTCTTTCTTGCTAGGACAGCCCCCTTCTGAAAGACGGACTCTCTTTCTCATGCCTCGAGGTGTGCGAAGAGGCCTCCAAGGCTACGATTGCTCTGGATCCGGACAGCAATCTTGGAGGCATACTGGATCAAGAACAGAGCGCCTCCCCCAGAATTAAGGCACATACTTCCCAGGCTGTAGGCAGCTCCTGGGCGGTACACCATAGGGCATCTGCCCTACAACTCTGCAAAGCAACAACCTAGTCCTCCAGCCACAGGTTCACCAAATTTTACAGGGTCCATACCTACGCTTTGGCAGACGCCAGCCTAGGTAGAAGGATCTTGCAGGTGGTAGTGGTTAGTTCTCCGACCTGACCGAAGTTTGAGGCGATAGAAAAAACAGGATTTTTGGTTACTCATCATAAAAGCTATTTCTCGGAGCCTTCATTGGGGGGGGGGACAGCACCTGCCCAAGTTTAACAGCTCTGGTTACTGTGTTAAAGTTTGTGTATTTTGTTTCTCTTTTACATGTTGCTTCTCTTACTACTTTCTCACTAACTGGTTAACCTAGAGCCAGTTGGTGTGGGGTATACACTGCTGGAGAGGAGCTAATTTTTGTGCATAGTGTCAGCATCCATACACCCATGGTTTTCTGTGTCCCACAATGATGGCTCTGAGAAACAGATTTTATGTTGAGTAACCAAAAATCCTGTTTTTTTTGCAAGAAATAACAAAAACCTGATTTAAATTATAGATCATTTTATGATGACACTAAAGAAAAAAAAAGTCTGATTATGTGAACTTTTATGAGTTATACTAGTATTGCATCCAGTAAACAATCCCAGAAAGAGGAAAAGCTTTTGGAAAAGTACATTCCCTTTCCCGATACTTCTCAGATCTACTGATTAGGTAAACAGGATCAGTCAGTGGCCAAGGACTCATGGAATGTCACATGTTCTTGTCCATAGCTACTCACTATAGATGAAAATCTTAGGCAACATACAGAAGATAATTTTTATAATTTTTTTGTTATCCTACAGGCATTGCAGAGTAAGGACTTTTAGTCATTTACATCATTACCTTATTTTGCCTCCTCCTTCAGGTTGCAGAGCTGTTTTAACTAATGCTCAATGCTCCTTTAGAGGCTGCATTTAGCTGCTGCTCATCAAGATCCACGTACAGCCTTCTAAGAGTCTGTAACGGGACTTTCCTTATCTGCAACCTCTCTGCTCCCCTGCCCCGTGTAGGGGGCTGAAGTACAGCTCTGGCTGAGCAGCAGATCAAAGCAGCTTAGAAAGGAGCAAGAAGTGGACATTATAACATCACTGCAGCATAGACGCAAAAGTAACTTAGCAAAGCTGGAGTATTATTAAAATAAAGTTTTGTTACTCTTGAACAATCTCATTATTTGTATCAAGTCAACATTTTGTGGGTCGCTGTGGAAACATCACATTTTCCATTATTAAAATATATAAATCTGGAGATTGCAGCGATGGTTAATATGGGTAAAGTCCCAAAAAGAAAAAAAAACAGTCCAGAGCTGCAGGCATCCGTACAGACATAAGAAGATTCTCGGGTACATAATCAGCACATACTTAGTATATGCTTTTTCCTTCTGCCTGGCCGATGATGGCATCTGTAAATCCCCAAGAGGAGACACAAGGCACCTGCTACATGACAGCACTCACACTACTGGCTCCATTTTCCAGCAATCGCGTCCAGGCAGCGGGGACATGGTGTGAGCGGAGAGACGGTGGTGTACTTTCTGCAGCGTGGGCAGCGTTCTTTGGTACTTGGTTGAATAATGACTTTATAAGTCTCCTCCTCACAAATGTCTCCACCTGTAAAATAACAGGTTAAACTGATAATCTGACTACACCAGAATGATGAATGCAGGGGGAGGCTGTTCCTACCTTCCAGGTTGATGAGGAAGGACCCTTTAAGGATTGTGGCGTCTGCTGGAAGGTCCACGGGCACGTCGGTCAGCAGACTGGTCTGAGCCGCCAACAGTAATTCATTCAGCTGTGACGTGCTAGACGTCTCCTCCACCTGCAGCGTCTGAAATACACAAGTGAGAGGACAATTATGGGACAGTTCTGGGTTATCCACTTTTGCTGCCAATTTTTTTTTTTCTTTTTAAATTCATGTATTTTCGGCTAAAATTCATTTTTGTAATTGGATTTAATTAACAAAGTTTCGCTATTACAGGCTCTTTGTTTCCCTGCACATTCAATATTGATTTGGTCTGTGGTCATAAATTAGCAGAGAGGAACTCAGGAAATTAAAGGAAAAAAGTTACAGATTCCCCATCAGTCAGCAGAAGCTCACTGACAGAATCTCCGTTAAATCATTCTGCATCCAGCAATAGACCGTGCAACACACAGAGACCAGAGAAGGCAAACGGTGCAAAATTCTTAATGACACCCAATTACATGCAATAGAGTAGGAAACAATTGTCCCCGAAGATGGCCAACTTCTTTAATGCTCATGGTGGTACGGTGGGAACCAGACACCTCTACACAGGTACTATTGCAAACAATTTAATCACCAATTCCCTACTGGCAGTTGTCAGAGGATGCATTAGACGGCAGGTTGATAGCGGATCTCGTAAAATAGACCAACTGTAGACGAACAAGCGCTATAAGGACAAAATGTCCAAATAGCGTATGACGTGACTGTATGCTGGGAGTTGTAGTGTCACTGTCGTTTTCTTCTGTGCACCTGGATGAGACCTTCACACAGTAGACGTCTCTCACCTCCATTAACTCGAATAGCAGGCCGGGCTCGATGACGATGCTCAGCTCATACTCCGCTGTGTTCTTCCCGGCTATTGCCCCAAAAAAAAGATCCCTCATGGAACACGCGGCCTCCACGGCTTCCACCAATCCCGGCTTCTTCCACACCGAATTTGGCACAAACCACCCCGTACGGAAAACACTGTCACCATCTAAGAAGGCGCAGAAAATCAATGCAATGATCCAACTAGGACCTCATATAATGAAGACCATTTTTTAATTTAAAGGTAAATTTTATAATCTTTCCATCAGCAGCTCCTGTTTCCTGACGGCACTAAATACACAGATTGTAAATAGGTATATGATACTGGTTACCTGTAGCCGCCACTAGGGGGAGCCTTCTGAACGCTACCCTGTTTCCCCGTAAATAGGGCCCCCCCGGAAAGTAAGGCATGCTAGGGGGAGCACTGTGCCTGCTAATATAAGGCACCCCCCCCCCCCCCCGAAAATAAGGCATACCTTGTTCTGTGCATGGGGCATGCAGTTGTGTCTCGCTCCCGCTGTCCGCCACTGCAGCCTCGCTGTTCTTAGGAGTTAATCACAGCCTCGGAGCTGTGTGCCGATCTCCGCCCATGAGCCCTACGCCAATCACAGCGCAGGAACCATGGGCCAGCTGACGTCATCCATAGCCTCTGATTGTTCCTGGGCTGTGAGTGGCCCAGGGCTCCTGCTCTCTGATTGGCCCAGGGCTCCTGCACCACCAAAGCACTGAAACGCGCCCAGCGGAGGAAACCAGTAAGAAAGTGAAAGTGTGTGTGTGTGTGTCTGTGTGTGTGTACGGTACACACATGGGAGGCTGCCGTGGGATACCGGGATGATGGGAGGCTGCAATACTGTACTGTAGAATGATGGGGGTGCTGTATTGGGGATTGTAAAGGGATGATGGGGGCTGCAGTTGGATGATGGGAATGTTTGGGGCTGCAAAATGATGATAGGGCTGCTACGGTAAAGGAACTGCCGTGGGTGATTGTTACGGTAGCGGTACAGTGTCCAGAAAGTGTGTGGGAGCCATTTTAGAGCCCTCATGTTTTGTGGCCCTGTGTGGGAGTCAGGCAATTACAGTACCGCACCGTAGTGTGTTACTTTGATTTGTTGTCTGCTTTTCTGCTGAACGGTCTATATGTCTGACTACTGGTTTTACGCTACAGAACGTTCCTTATGTAAGGGTAGAGCGCGCTGGAATGTTTTTCATGAAAATAAGACACCCCCCCCCCCCCCCAAAATAAGGCACGGTGCAACTTTCGGAGCAAAAGTTAATATAAGAGGGTGTCTTATTTTCGGGGAAACATGGTATTTATGCCTAGAACTAAGTGTGCAGTGAGCTCCCTCTAGTGACAGCTGCTATGTATCAGAGAACTGGAGCTAAGAAAGATTAGTAAAGATTTAAATTAGCAGAAACGTTGGCATTTAATGGCAAGGCGAGGACGCGCACAGAAAAGAGATTGCAGAAAAACACAGAGGCTATGTCCCAAAACCAGTGCCACGCCTGTCTCCAGACACCAGTTTTATAAATTACACATGGAGGGAGGGGGTCCTGATTTTGCATTAGGGGTCAGGCCCTGAATGTTCTTCATCATATGGACTATATCATAGTTACATAGTTTTGAAGGCCGAAGGAAGACCTTATGTCCATCTAGTTCAGCCTATTTTTAGTGCAGCTGTTCTGCATTGTTGATCCTGGGGAAGGCAAAAAACCCACAGAGTAGAAGCCAATTTTCTCCATAGGGAAAAAAATTCCTTCCCCTAAGCTGGGTCAACCATCTACCTATAATATTATTTCGCTCACAACCGGTATCTGATCTCCCCTCCACCTCTTAGGATCCAGAACTGAGCACACGTCTCCTGTACATCAGTATGGCTACCCTCACCACATCGATTAAAGCAGTGGGTGTACAAGATTATACAAAAATGGCCGCCTTTCTTAAGAAATCAATCAGCACCACTTCTGCTCATAGGTTGTGTTTACTACTGCAGCTTTGACACCTTTTAAGTCTATAAATCTGAGCTGCAATATCAGACGCAAGCTGTGCTGTTTTTTCAGAACTATTTCCATTTATTATACCTTTTCTATACGGCAAATGCTGGAATACTTCTTCTGCCAAGTGTGGAAGAATCGGTGCGAATGAGCGAACCACGATGTCCAACGACTCAGCCAGCACCGTCTGACATGAGCGACGCTTGGGATCTCTCTCTTCTTCACAGTAAAGCCTGTAAACACGTATATATTTATATATATATATACACACACTAGGTGTGTACTTACATAGAGAATTAATCGCGCCATCTAGTGCTTATCAGACTCTGAAGGGTTTGTCCACAAACCCTTCTTAAATACTTTGTTCCCCGTGTAAAAATAAAACAAAAAAGGAGATTTTTGTGTACTCACCGTAAAATCTCTCTCTTAGCCTCTAATTGGGGGACACAGAACCATGGGTGTTATGCTGCTGTCCACTAGGAGGCGACACTATGCATAATCTGAAAAAGATTAACTATGGCTCCTCCTCTGCAGTATACACCCCTGGACGGCGTCAGCCATCTCCAGTTTTGTGCAAAAGCATTAGGAGGAACGGAACAATAACAACATAACCATGCCTGTAAGAAGGCTACTATGTACGAGCTCAAAGAACAATATGAGAACTTAACCGTAACAATGGCCCCTAAGGGCAACAGGGTGGGAGCGGTGTCCCCCAATTAGCGGCTAAGAGAAAGAGATTTTACGGTGAGTACACAAAAATCTCCTTTACTCTGTCGCCTCATTGGGAGACACAGAACCATGGGACGTCCCAAAGCAGTCCCTGGGTGGGAAGCAATGGACGAATATTGTGCTAGCAGGTCCCTAAACTTGGGGCACTGCCGCCTGCAAAACCCGTCTACCCAGGCTCGCATCCGCTGAGGACTGGGTATGAACACTGTAGTGTTTCGTAAACGTGTGCAGACTTGTCCAAGTGGCTGCCTTACACACTTGTGCAGAAGCCTGGTGCCGAATGGCCGAGGAGGCCCCTACTGCCCGTGTAGAGTGTGCCGTCATACCAGCCGGAAGAGGGGAACTGTTAAGTCGGTAGGCCTCATGAATGGTGGACTTGATCCACCTGGCAAGGGTAGCCTTGGAAGCCGGCAGTCCCTTGCGACCGCCTTCCGGAAGAATGAAGAGGGAATCAGACTTCCGGAAGGGTGCAGTTCTGGACACCTAAACCCGCAATGCTCTGAGGAGGTCAAGCGTATGCAGAGCCTTCTCCACTCTATGAACCGGAACCGGGCAAAGGGATGGCAGTGAAATTTCCTCATTGAGGTGGAAGTTGTAGACAAACTTCGGAAGGAAGGATGGTACTGTACGGAGAACCACCTTGTCCTGGTGAAAGGCTAGGAAAGGCCGTCTGCAGGAAAGTGCTGACAATTCCGACACTCTGCGTAACGAGGTGATTGTCACTAGAAAAACCACTTTCTGTGACAGAATGCAGAGTGGAACTTCTTTAATGGGTTCGAAGGGTGGTGCCTGCAATGCTGTCAGGACTAGATTGAGGTCCCACGTATCCAGCGGACACTTGTAGGGAGGAACCAATCGGGAAACTCCCTGGAGGAAAGTCCTTACTTGCGGTTTGGTAGCAATGCGCCTTTGAAAAAGGACTGAAAGCGCTGACACCTGACTCTTAAGCGAGCCTAGGGATAGCTTGGCGTCTAGGCCCGATTGAAGAAAACCTAGGACCTTCGGGAGAGAATAAGGGAGTGGGACTTGTCCATGAGATTTGCACCAGGAAAAGAAAGCTCTCCAGGTACGATAATAAATCTTGGCGGAGGCTGGCTTCCTGGCCCTGATCATGGTCGCAATGACTTCCGGTGAAAACCCTGCCTGGGTAAGAAACCAGATTCCAAGGGCCATGCCGTCAAACTGAGAGCCCCTGAATTCTGATGGTAGAACGGACCTTGAGACAGAAGGTCGTGACGGTCGGGTAGACGCCAGGGGGCGTCTGCCGTAAGTTGAACGATGTCTGCGTACCATGTATGCCTGGGTCAATCTGGCGCGATGAGGATGGTTGGAACTCCCTCTTGTTTGATCTTCCTCACGACCCTGGGGATCAGGGGGAGGGGTGGAAAAATGTACAGGAGTTGGAACTGGGACCAGTCCTGGACCAGGGCATCCGCTCCGAGCGACCGCGGGTCGTGTGTCCTGGCCATGAAATTGGAGACCTTGGTATTGAGATGGGATGCCATTAGGTCCACATCCGGGGTTCCCCAGCGTTGACAGATCTGGTAAAAAATCTCAGAATGGAGAGACCACTCCCCCGAGTCCATTCCTTGCCTGCTGAGGAAGTCTGCTTCCCAGTTTTCTACACCCGGAATGTGGACCGCAGAGAGTACCGACCTCGTGTCTTCTGCCCAGTGGAGGATATGTGCCACTTCTCTCATCGCCTGGGCGCTGCGGGTCCCGCCTTGGTGATTCACATATGCCACAGCCGTGGCATTGTCTGACTGTATCCGTATGTGCGAGGCTACAAGCAGGTGATGAAAGGCTCTCAGTGCCAGGAAGATGGCCCGGATTTCCAGAACATTGATGGGCAAGGTTGCTTCCCTTGGTGACCACTTGCCTTGTGCCCTGTGATGTAGGTGCACCACCCCCAGCCTGTCAGGCTTGCATCTGTAGTCAGGATCTTCCATTGACCTGAGAGAAAGAGTTTTCCCCGTGCAAGCGAGGTTGGCTTGAGCCACCAATGCAGGGACCTCCTGGTGGACGACGTCAACCGGAAGTCCATGTCGAGGGAGAAGGGATTCCTGTCCCAAGATCTGAGTATGGCTAGTTGAAGAGGCCTGAGATGAAACTGGGCAAATGGCACTGCCTCTATTGCTGCTCCAATCCTGCCGAGGACTCTCATGGCAAACCGGAGAGATCGGGGAGGACTGCGGAGGAGTGTACGAACTCCCAGACGGAGGGCCAGTGTCTTGTCCTTGGGAAGGAGCACCAGGCCCCTGGAGGTGTCGAATAGCATTCCCAGGAAGGTTAGAGTCTGACTCGGGGTAGTCGATGATTTTTGTAGGTTGACTAACCATCCCAGACGACTCACTGTGTCCATTGTGATTGAGACACTGACCTCGCAGTCCTTGAAGGTGGAAGATTTGATGAGGTCGTTCAGGTACGGGACGACTAGAATGCCTCTTGAGTGCAGAACGTCCATGGTGGCTGCCATGACTTTGGTAAACGTTCTTGGAGCCGTGGCGAGTCCGAACGGAAGGGCGACAAACTGGTAGTGGTTTTGGTTTACCGCGAACCTGAGAAACCTTTGATGGGCGGGAGCAATTGGTATGTGCAGATATGCATCTTGTATGTCTATGGAAGCAAGGTATTCTCCCTGCTCCATGGATGCAATGATGGACCGGAGGGACTCCATGCGGAAATAGCGGACCCGTACATATTTGTTGAGCTGTTTTAGGTCTAGTATGGGCCGAACGCTGCCTCCTTTCTTGGAAACTACGAACAGATTGGAGTAGAACCCTCGGAATCTTTCGTTCGCGGGAACCGGCACCACGACTCCTGCTTGAAGGAGGAGACCGCTTGGTGGAAGGCACGAGCCTTGTCTGATGGTGTTGGAGGGATAGAGAGGAAGAACCGATTCGGTGGAGTGGAAGTGAACTCTATCTTGTATCCGGAAGACACTATTTCCCTGACCCACCTGTCTTCTGTAATAGGCAGCCACACTTGCTGAAAGAGCAAAAGTCGCCCGCCTACTGGTGTGGTGTCTTCCGGAGTCCGTGAGTCATGATGCAGTGAAGTTGTGAGGTTTTCCTCCCTTGGGTTTCGCTTGGCCTGCTTTCGACTGCCAAGTCCTGTCCGGTCTCTGCGCCGTCCGTGGGTTGTCCCTGCGTGGAGAGCGGTTACGGTTTTGCGCTGGGCGCGAGACGGACCAGCCCGAGGAATTCCGAAAGGATCGAAATCGTGTCTGGTTTCTTCGTTTAAACATGCGCTTCGGTTTTAGTTGAGGGAGAGAGGTAATCTTACCCCCAGTGGCATTGGCTATCATTGTGTCCAACTTTTCGCCGAAAAGCCATCCAGTAAGGTACGGAATGTTGTGAGTTCATTTTCCCCTTCACCGTTGAGGTCAGATGAACTCCCTCTTCTGGTGAAGGAAGGTAGTGAGGCTGATTACCAAGCACCTGAGCAGGATGATGATGACTGGGTGACTGGAATTGCTGACTGGATATAAGGCAGCCGACGCCCTTCTGCCTTGCTGGTGATCTCTCTGAGGGATTCAAGGAGACCAGTCTGATTCCTGCTCCTCAAAAGCTATGTTTTCTGCTCTGCTTTTTGCATTTGTGTTTTGGTTTTGTTTTGCCTTGTTTTTCTGGATTTCTGCCATCCCCTGCTGGGGTGAGCTGAATTCCTTTTTGCTTTGTCTTCAGAAAATACCTGAGTACTGATATAGTCTTTTTGAAGCCTAGCGTCTTCAGGGCTTTTTTCCCTATCAGTCTGTTGGCTCTTGTTTTGATAGGGTTTTGGGCGGATTGCAGACAGCAGCTTTTCTATCCTGTCCTATTTAGTTAGCTTGGGCCCCATCATTTGCTCAGCCTATCTTTCTATCTGTGTGAGTGGTTTTTTTCATCTTGCTTCACCGTCATTATATGTTGGGGGCTGCCTATTGCTTTGGGGTCTGCTCTGGGGCAGTTTAGATTTCCCTTTCTGTCTTTAGGCTATTTAGTTCTCCGGCTGTGATCGAGGGGTCTAGGGCACCGTAGGAACCCCCCACGGCTACTGCTAGTTGTTGTTGATAGGTTCAGGGGTCTGCAATCCGATAGCTGCCAACTTCTCTGGTTTTCTGGACTTGGCTAGTATTTGTTTTTTCCTCCTACGGTGACTCATTCATAACAGAATCAACAGCCATACCGCAGATCCTAGGGTACTCAATAGCAGGAAAGAATTGTAAGAAAAAAAAAAAAAAAAAAGTGTGTATATTTTTTCCTCTATGTCTCTGAGGCCGTAGGGGGAATTTTTTTTTTCTCTCAATGTTTTCTGATCGTGTGGAGCAGCTCGCTGCGGAAGTGCGGGTAATTATCGCCTACCTTACTCATTCACATGTTGCTCAACCAAAGATCCCTACTCCTGATGTGTTTTTTGGGGATCGGTCTAAATTTTTGAATGTCAAAAATAATTGTAAATTATTTTTTGCCTTAAAGCCTAACTCTTCAGGGAGCTCCGCGCAGCGGGTTAAAATTGTCATCTCTTTGCTGCGCGGCGATCCCCAGGATTGGGCGTTTTCTTTGAAACCAGATGATCCTATTCTGACTAATGTGAACGCATTTTTTCAAGCCTTGGGGTTGTTGTATGACGAACCTAATGCTATTGATCAGGCTGAAAAGACCCTGTTGGCATTGAGCCAGGGTCGAGATTCTGCAGAATTGTACTGTCAAAAATTCCGAAAGTGGGAGGTCCTTACTACCTGGAATGTTAATGCCTTGGCAGCTCTTTCGGAAGGGTTCATCAGAAGCCGTAAAAGATACTATGGTGGGATTTCCTGTTCCCTCTGGTCTTGACGATTCTATGTCATTAGCCATTCAGGTTGATCGGCGTTTACGTGAACGCAGGACTGCACGAGAGGTGTTGCCACCTGTTGAACAAGTGTCTGAACCTATGCAATGTGATAGAGTTTTGTCCAAGGAGCAACGTCAGGAGTTCAGAAGGCGTAATAAGCTGTGTTTTTTTGTGGAGATGCCTCGCATATTATTTCTGTCTGCCCTAAACGAGAGAAACGTTTTGCACACACGGTTTCTGTGGGTGGTGTTCAACCTAAGTTTCTTCTGGCAATTACTCTGATCAGCTCCCTCTCCACATTTTCCGCCAAGGCTTTTGTGGATTCGGGAGCAGCCCTGAACCTAATGGACTTGGATTTTGCTAGACGTTGTGGATTTCCGATGACACCTCTGCGGATGCCTATCCCTTTGAGGGGGATTGATGCTATTCCTTTGGCGAAAAATAAACCTCAGTTTTGGACCCAGGTGGTAATGCCGGTCGCCCCGGACCATCAAGAAAATTGCAGATTTTTGGTGTTGCATAATTTGCATGATACCATTGTTCTGGGGTTTCCCTGGTTGCAAATTCATAATCCAGTTTTGGATTGGAAATCTGTGTCTGTGGCGAGTTGGGGTTGTCGGTGTGCTCTAAGGCTAGTTTCACACTAGCGTTTATGAGCGCAGCGACGGCCTGCGCACGGCCGCCGCTAAGCCCCGCCTCTGCCGGTAGCTCCGCCTACCGGCGCATGACGCTGCATGCGCCCTGCGTCGCCTATCTTTATCACTGGGGGCGCAGGCCGTGCGCAATATGCGTTTGGCGGCGCATACGCCTTTTTGACGGTGCGCAGACGCAACCAAACTGCAGCAGGTTGCGTTTGGCGCAGGTCGGCGCATGCGTCCTTTTGACGGTGCGCCGACCTGCGCCAAACGCAACCTGCTGCAGTTTGGTTGTGCCGGCGCACCGTCAAAAAGGCGCATGCGCCGCCAAACGCATATTGCGCACGGCCTGCGCCCCCAGTGATAAAGATAGGGGACGCAGGGCGCATGCAGCGTCATGCGCCGGTAGGCGGAGCTACCGGCGGAGGCGCGGCAGGGGGCGGGGCTTAGCGGCGGCCGTGCGCAGGCCGTCGCTGCGCTCATAAACGCTAGTGTGAAACTAGCCTTAGTGAGGCTCCGTTTTTTTCCACCTCTCCTCAGTCGCATGATGTTCCTGACTATTTGGCGGGCTTTTATGATGTATTTAGTGAGAATGAGTCTGCATCTTTGCCTCCTCATAGGAATTATGACTGTGCAATTGAACTGAGCCCGGGGTGTAAATTTCCCAAGGGTCGGCTCTTCAATTTATCTGTATCCGAGCACGAGGCTATGCGATCCTATATTAAGGAGGCGTTGGAGAAGGGTCATATTAGACCATCCTCTTCACCCTTAGGTGCCGGGTTTTTTTTCGTGGCCAAAAAGGATGGTTCATTAAGGCCTTGTATTGATTATCATGCCCTCAACAAAATTACTATTAAATATCAGTATCCGTTACCCCTGATTTCGGATCTATTCTCCAGAGTTAAAGGTGCTTGCTCGTCTACCAAGCTTGACCTCAGGGGGGCGTATAATCTTATCCGCATTAAGCATGGGGATGAATGGAAGACGGCGTTTAATACTCCGGAGGGACATTTTGAGTACCTGGTGATGTCTTTTGGGCTCACTAATGCCCCTTCTGCCTTCCAGTGCTTCATGAACGACATTTTCGGGGACTTTGTGGATAAATTTTTGATTATCTATCTGGATGATATTTTGATCTTCTCCAAGGATTGGGATTCTCATGTGGAACATGTTCGGACTGTGTTCCGGATCTTGAGGGAGAATTCCCTGTATGTCAAAGGATCGAAAAGCCTTTTTGGGGTACAGAGGATTTTTTTTGGGGATTTATTTTGTCTCCGTCAACTATTGAAATGGACCCGGCCAAGGTACAGGCCATTTATGATTGGGTTCAGCCCACTTCTTTGAAGGCCCTCCAGAAGTTTTTGGGTTTTGCTAATTTTTATTGGAAATTTATAGCAAAATTTTCTAGTATTGCCAAGCCATTGACTGATCTGACTAAGAAGGGTGCTGATGTGTTAAATTGGTCTCCGGAGGCTGTTTCTTCCTTTCAGGAGCTGAAGCGAAGATTCACTTCTGCCCCGGTTTTGCGGCAACCTGATGTCTCACTCCCGTTTCAGGTAGAGGTGGACGCTTCTGAGATTGGTGCAGGAGCTGTTTTGTCCCAAAAGGATCCTGTAACATCTAAAATGAATCCCTGTGCTTTCTTTTCCCGAAAGTTCTCTCCATCTGAACGTAACTACCATGTGGGGAATCGGGAACTGTTAGCCATGAAATGGGCATTTGAGGAGTGGAGACATTGGTTGCAGGGAGCTAAACATCACGTCGTGGTCCTCACTGACCACAAGAATTTGATTTACCTGGAGTCAGCCAAACGCTTGAACCCTAGACAGGCTAGGTGGGCCTTGTTTTTTACACGTTTTGATTTTGTGGTCTCTTTTCTTCCTGGCACTAAGAATGTCAAGGCTGACGCTCTCTCTAGGAGCTTCTTTGCTGATTCTCCTGTGGTGACCAAGCCTGCTACCATCTTAGGTGAAGGGGTAGTTCTTTCTGCCATCTCGCCCAATTTGAGACGTGCTCTGGAAGAGTTCCAGGAGGACAAACCTGAGCGTTGTCCCAGTGAAAAGTTGTATGTTCCTGACCAGTGGAAGAAGAGAGTGATGTCTGAAGTTCATTGCTCTGCATTGGCTGGTCATCCAGGTATTTTTGGTACTAGAGATCTGCTGAGTCGGTCTTTTTGGTGGCCCGCCTTGTCTCGTGATGTCAGGAATTTTGTGCAGTCCTGTGGGACTTGCTCCCGGTCTAAACCTTGTTCTCGCTCTAGTGGGTTGTTGATGCCTTTGCCGGTCCCCAGGAGGCCATGGACCCATATTTCAATGGATTTCATCTCTGATATGCCTGTCTCTCAGAGAATGACTGTTATTTGGGTGATTTGTGATAGGTTCTCTAAGATGGTTCATCTTGTACCACTCCCTAAGTTGCCATCTTCCTCTGAGTTGGTGCCCCTGTTTTTGCAACAGGTGGCTCGCTTGCACGGGATTCCTGAGAACATTGTATCTGACAGAGGAGTTCAGTTTGTGTCTAGATTTTGGAGGACTTTCTGTTCCAAGCTGGGAATTCAGTTGTCCTTCTCCTCTGCGTTTCACCCTCAGACCAATGGGCAGACGGAGAGAACAAACCAGACCTTGGAGTCGTATTTGAGAGGTTTTATTTCCGCTGATCAGGATGATTGGGTTTCATTTTTGCCCTTGGCCGAATTTGCTTTAAATAATAGAGCTAGTTCTGCCACTTTGATGTCACTTTTTTTGTAACTTTGGGTTTCATCCTCGATTTTCTTCAGGGAAGGTGGAGCCTTCGGCCTGCCGAGGTGTTGACACTGGTGAAGAGAATGCACCAGATCTGGGACCAAGTGGTGGATAAGTTCTCTCTCTCCCAGGAAAAGGCCCAGCGGTTTTCCAACCGACATAGGACCATTGGTCCCCAGTTTAAGGTTGGTGATATGGTTTGGTTATCATCAAAAAATATCGCTATGAAGGTGGCTTCTCCTAAGCTTAAGCCTAGATTTATTGGACCTTACAAGATTTTGGAGATTATTAATCCGGTCTCTTTTCGTTTGGCTCTTCCTGTCACATTTAAAATCCATAATGTGTTTCATAAGTCCTTGTTGAAGAGGTTTGTTGAACCAGTTGTTCCTGGGGTGGCACCTCCGGACCCTGTATTGGTTGAAGGTAACATGGAATATGAGGTAGAGAAGATACTGGATTCCCGTCTGGCTAGACGGAGACTCTAGTATTTGGTTAAGTGGAAGGGTTATGGTCAGGAGGATAATTCCTGGGTCTCTGCCTCTGATATTCATGCCAAAAGATTGGTGCGTGCCTTTCATCGGGCTCACCCTGATCGCCCTGGTGGCGTGGATGAGTGTTCGGTGACCCCTCCTCAAGGGGGAGGTACTGTTGTGAGTTCATTTTCCCCTTCACCGTTGAGGTCTGATGAACTCCCTCTTCTGGTGAAGGAAGGTAGTGAGGCTGATTACCAAGCACCTGAGCAGGATGATGATGACTGGGTGACTGGAATTGCTGACTGGATATAAGGCAGCTGACGCCCTTCTGCCTTGCTGGTGATTTCTCAGAGGGATTCTAGGAGACCAGTCTGATTCCTGCTCCTCAAAAGCTATGTTTTCTGCTCTGCTTTTTGCATTTGTGTTTTGGTTTTGTTTTGCCTTGTTTTTCTGGATTTCTGCCATTCCCTGCTGGGGTGAGCTGAATTGCTTTTTGCTCTGTCTTCAGAAAATACCTGAGTACTGATATAGTCTTTTTGAAGCCTAGCGTCTTCAGGGCTTTTTTCCCTATCAGTCTGTTGGCTCTTGTTTTGATAGGGTTTTGGGTGGATTGCAGACAGCAGCTTTTCTATCCTGTCCTATTTAGTTAGCTTGGGCCCCATCATTTGCTCAGCCTATCTGTGTGTGTGTTTTTTTTCATCTTGCTTCACCGTCATTATATGTTGGGGGCTGCCTATTGCTTTGGGGTCTGCTCTGGGGCAGTTTAGATTTCCCTTTCTGTCTTTAGGCTATTTAGTTCTCCGGCTGTGATCGAGGGGTCTAGGGCACCGTAGGAACCCCCCACGGCTACTGCTAGTTGTTGTTGATAGGTTCAAGGGTCTGCAATCCGATAGCTGCCAAATTCTCTGGTTTTCTGGACTTAGCTAGTAGTTCTGTTTTTGCCTTCTACGGTGACTCATTCATAACACCGGAAGATGCGTGAGGGACTTCTTTGAGGCCGCATCCGCTTTCCATTCTCGCAGCCAGAGGATACGCCGAATTGTAATGGCATTTGCCACTATCCCCGCCAGACCTCTTGCTGAGTCTAGGGCTGCGTGAAGCATGTAGTCTACTACCACTGCTATCTGGACCGCTTGGTCCGAGAGCCCGGCATTTGGAACTTGAAGACCCTCCTGTAGTTTGTTGGCCCAAGCCAGGATGGCTTTGTTGCCCAAACTGAAGCAAACGCAGGGGCCAGGGAGGCCCCTGCTGCTTCGAAAATGGAACGAGCCATGCGTTCTACTTGCCGGTCTGCTGCGTCCCTGAGGGTTGAGCTGTCTGGCAGAGAGAGTAAGGTCTGCGCTGCTAGTCCAGATACCGGGGGGTCCACTTCTGGTGTATCTGTCCACTGTTTGGTGTCTTTCTGTGAGAAGGGGTACTTTGCTTCCAAATATTTCTGATTGGCAAATTTTTTCTCAGGCTGCGAAAACTGTGTAGCAAGTATCTTCTGAAACTCATGGTGATTAAGGAAGACCTTAGGTGGTTTCTGAACACTTTCGAAACAAATCTTATGTTCTGGGGCTTCTGGGACTGGCTCTGAAATTTCCAGCACCCGATGAATGGCAGAGACTATGTCCTCAACTAGCGCTGTATTGCTGGGGGGGGGGGGGGGATGGTACCACGGACCTCTCCGTGTCATTGTCTGAATCGGAGACACAGATGCCTTCCGAATCCTCTGTATCGCTAAGGTGATCCCTGGTGGGCGACCTGGGGCGGGGGTCTTCTGTGGTGGGGGATCTCTGTGGTGAACTGCGTTGTCTGTCTCTGACAGGGGACTGCCTAGGAGACCTGGAATGACTGTCTCTCCCTGGGGCGGGATGACCTTGTGCTATAGGACGACTCAGGTGATCGTGACCTGTGGGTCCGCTTACGTCTGTGAGAGTCGGAAGCATGTTCCTGAGACAAGCTGTCCGTTTGCTGGGTAACGTTCATAGCCGGGACCCGACCCTGCAGAGCTCGCAGCAATGTGGCGGTTAAGTTATCTATGGACTATGTCATAGACTGTGACATCTCAGTAGCCCATTCCGGCGTGGTATCTGACACTGGAGCGTTGGTAGGGACTCCCTGGGGTTCTGACCCAGAGTTCTGGATGCAATCCCGGCAGTGCGGATACGTGCTGCCACTGGGGAGTGTGGCTTTGCATGCTGTGAAGAATGCATAGAAACATTCCTGCCTGGTTCTCTTTCTTGAGCACGGCATAGTGCACAGAGGCTGGCTATCAGGGATCCTACAGGGGTGGCTACGCAGAGGGAACCCACAGATAGCCTTATAGGAAGTATGGATTCACAGCTGAGTAAAGAGAACCCAGCTGTGATCTTAACCCACCAGTGTGCCCTTAGGTCCAGCGCCGACAGATCCCAGTTCTGTGCCCCCCGCAGACTGCTGTGGTTCTCTGCTGGAGGCGTTCGTTATCAGGATGTCTGCAGCTAAAAAAATGGCCACTGGGACGCTGAGGAGAGGAAGGAGGGGGCGGCTATGGAGAAACGCGCCCTTTCTGCCTCGATCTGCCCCTTCTATGACACTCTAGAGTGTCATTTTAGTCATCCGGGGGGCGGGGAAAAGGCTGCGGCTTCAGCTAGGCCGAAGCCGCGGTCTCAAGTAGAGGCCTGATGCCCAGGAGGGCTCCAGAGCGGCGCGGTAGTCCAGGAGGGGGTCGGATTTGTACCAGACGCCCCCGGAATGGGCGACTGACTAGCGGTGGGGGCAGCAGGGGTAGCGGTTCCTCTGTGGGGGGGGGTCCCTGGGGCGCCATGGAGCCACTGCTGCTGCAGAGACAGGGGCGCAGAAAGTCCTGTCTCTGCTGTGCCATGTCTGCCTGCACCCTCCCCCCGGCCTCCACAGGATCCCACAGTTGGTCTGGGGTCCCTGGATGCTGCAGAGTGCTGCCTATTCTCCGACCCTACCTGCGGCGTCTCCACCTAATGCCCCCTGCGGGGGATTAGGGAGGGTGCGTCTGTCACCGTCAGGGGTCTTCATCCTCGCCTCAACCCAGACCCCAAAGGGGTTGGGGAAGGAGGGGGGGGTGTGTCTCAACTTCGGACCAGTACCCGAGGGACTGGGGAAGGAGTGACATGGGGAATAGCCGTCTCCACTTCAACTGGGCACCCCTAAAAAGGGGGCCAAGGAAGGAGCCATGCCAGGAGTCTCGCTGGAGACCCTCTTTTCTTCATCTGTATTTCCGGACGAAGAAAGGAAAAAACGGAAGAAAAAGGTGTGTGTCTCCTTGCGACACTAAGCAAAAACTGGAGATGGCTGACGGCGTCCAGGGGTGTATACTGCAGAGGAGGAGCCATAGTTAATCTTTTTCAGATTATGCATAGTGTCGCCTCCTAGTGGACAGCAGCATAACACCCATGGTTCTGTGTCCCCCAATGAGGCGACAGAGTAAACAACAGCTCTTCACCTCCCACACCTGCACCCTGCCAGTGATGTCGGTGCCAATGTCGCTGGTCTTCTTGTGACCTTGTTATGCCATGCGAGTGCTGCAGCCAATCATCGACCGCTATTTGGCCGCAATTCTCACACTTTGAGACATCTCAGGAAAGGGTTAGCAGCTGCTTATTGGCAGTAGTGCTCACATGGCATAATGTCAGGCGCAGGTTGGCATCACTGGAACGGCACCGATGCGAGAGGGTATTTTTACTTTACACTGAAGCATAAGGGGTGTCTGAGTAGTGGAAAACCCTTTTTAATACCTGTCTTTGATGATGCTGAAGTAGAAGCTGGACAGGTCTCTGGAGATCAGGGATTCCAGCAAACGAATCACCTTTCCAAACTCGTAATTCTTATAGGCCTCGGTCACCTGGGGAAAGGACACACAACGCTCAAGTCAAGACAGGTCACATCTGCAGAAGGTTTGCCTGGCACTGTGCAGCTCTTCCACCATGCCGCTTGGGTAAACTATCAGATTACGGACCGCCGCCATATGTAAAAAAAAATCTCTTGGTTAAGCAAGTGCCACAGCCGGGGCCAACACCTGCAGCCACCCATTACAGAAGCTGGAAGGAGCACAGGGGTTTTTTTTCTTTCTTTTTAAAAAAAGGTGCCTTTCTTCCAGAAACAGTGCCACATGTGTCCGTAGACTGTGCAGGAACCCATGCTGGTTTTGAAAGAAATAAGGCATATCTGGATGGAAGTACAGAGCTGTGCAACCTGTACATGATCATTTGTGAGAGGTAATCTGCTCACAGTGACCCCACCAGTGTGGGCGCCTTGTCTCAGTGACTTGTCAGTGGTATATGGCATCAGGCTCTGGGTTACCTTGCTGGCATAGTCCTGAAGCAGATGAAGCATATACTGGTCTATTATATACATCTGGGGTCCAGGGGTGGCGTCAGTCTCGGGGCTGTATCCGGCCAGGTTGCCCAGCATGAATCGCACCGTGTTCCGTAACTACAGGAGGAGACAGTCGGGTTAGGAAATCAGCGTGGCTCTATGAGCTGCCAAACTGAAAGGTAGAAATGAAAGTCCATACCTTTAGTTACATCCCCTGTATCTCACATTACACCGGCCATAGTAGAATATTCCCCGTGTGCCATGATGGGTATCACGGCCTCCTGGTCTTAGTAACTCTACATTTAGTGCACGATTTACATGTATGTTACCCTGTACCCCCTTCACAAAAGAAGTATCTCCCCATCATCTGGTGGACCAGATACACCTATTGTCATTTTATTTTAAAGGGGTAATTCCAGTAATACACATTGATGAACCCCAGGCGTCCACAATAACAGCACATTGAATTCTGCAGAGCATCACTCTCTGTGCACAGAATGCAGCAGCACTCGACAGGCACAACGATTTATACAGACATGTCACAGCGCTCTAAATAAGAGGGTGGCTTGTTCTGCAGCTCAGTCCTGTTAACTTCTATGAAGAGCAAGACAAGAAGGCCTGTGTAATTGTGCGGATTGGCAAAGGTCCCTGTGTAATTGTATGGATTGGGAGGGGTCCCTGTGTAATTCTGAGGATTGGCAGGGGACCCCGTGTAATTGTGCAGAGCGGCAGGGGACCCCCATGTAAATGTGTGGATCGGCAGGGGACCCCGTGTAATTGTGCAGATCGGCAGAAGTCCCCGTGTAATTGTGCAGGGGACCCCGTTTAATTGTGCGGATCGGCAGAAGTCCCCGTGTAATTGTGCGGATCGGCAGAAGTCCCCGTGTAATTGTGCGGATCGGCAGAAGTTTCCGTGTAATTGTGCAGGGGACCCCGTGTAATTCTGCGAAGCGGCAGTGGACCCTGTGTAATTGTGTGGATCGGCAGAAGTCCCCGTGTAATTGTGCAGGGGACCCCGGGTAATTGTGCGGAGCGGCAGGGGACCCCGTGTAATTGTGCGGTGCGGCAGGGGACCCCGTGTAATTGTGCGGAGCGGCAGGGGACCCCGTGTAATTGTGCGGAGCGGCAGGGGACCTCATGTAATTGTGCGGAGCGGCAGGGGACACCGTGTAATTGTGCGGATCAGCAGGGGACACCGTGTAATTGAGCGGAGCGGCAGGGGTCCCCGTGTAATTGTGCAGAGCGGCAGGGGTCCCCGTGTAATTGTGCGGAGCGGCAGGGGTCCCCGTGTAATTGTGCGGAGCGGCAGGGGTCCCCGTGTAATTGTGCGGAGCGGCAGGGGTCCCCGTGTAATTGTGCGGATCGGCAGGGGACACCATGTAATTGTGCGGAGCGGCAGGGGTCCCAGTGTAACTGTGTAGGGGTCCCCATGTTTTGCAGAGGACATCCAGCAGTAAGGACATGCAGATTTGTACAATTACAGAAGGGAGTTATTAACAGGTGCAGATCCAGGCTCCGGTGATAAAGCATTGGATAATAAAACTTATCTGTTCTATGAGTGAACATAATTGTGGTGATCGCTGCCCTTCTGAACCATGTGCTCGCTATGTTGCCTGCATCTTCTCCAGCGAATCTTGCTTAAAAGCACACATCAGGTTGTGCGACACCTCTCACCCATTTCCAAGGAAATCTTAAAGCTCAATCAAGCCCTGCGTTTATTTCTTTCCTCTGTTCTCCTACACACGTACTGCCTGATGCTGCCACCAGGGGGCAGTATATGTAGCCGTATATGGCTCCCATTGAGATCAATACATCACTAATACCCAATTATAAGCCCCAAATAAGTTTATGGTAAAAGTCACTTTTATATTGGAGCGTTACCTTATTGATGTCTGACTGGGCTGAGTTTAGGACTGTTGGACCGATCACTACTTCTGTAAAGACATTTGATTCGGCAACCCACCAACGAAGTACGTCTGCTCCGTAGGCCGGCTCCTTTGCTTTGTCCTAGATAATTAAGAAAAGTCACCTCTTACCCTAATAATCCCAGTACCTTCAAAAAGGCCTTCACCCTTGACAAAGGTGCAGGTCCCAGAGGTGAGACCGGCACCTCTCAGACATTCATGTCCCACGTCTCTGACCGACACAAGGATCTCCCCATTTTCTAGAGCGCCATAAAAATGAAGCTCTAGATGAGGCCCGTAATTATGTGTATTGATGGTTATCGTTCCTGGTTCTTACCTTTCCGCCACAAATAACAACATCGGGGTCCACCACGTTCCCTACGGATTTCGACATCTTCTCTCCTTTCTCGGATAAGATGAAGTCGTGGACAACCACGTTTCTTAAAAATATAAACAAAAACATGTGAGGAGAGTAAAGCACGGACTATGAATAAATGATATGGACACCTGAGGATTTACTCTAAATTAAATTCATGTTTTTTTTTGTTTAAAAACATGGATTTGTGTGATAACTCACCGTAAAATCCTTTTCCCCAAGACGCTCATTGGGGGACACAGAGACTGTGGGTGTATGCTTCTGCTGCTAGGAGGCTGACACTAAGTGAAAAAAAGAGGTTAGCTCCTCCTCCGTCGTATACACCCTCGCCCCTATTGCGGGCGGAACTCAGTTTGGTGCCAAAGCAGTAGGACAACAAATCAGCCTTAATACAGGTACAACATGCCCAGAAAAGGACCACCCTTATATCAAATTAGTAAATGCATATAAATTTAAACAAAACAAGAGCCAACTGGCTAATAGGGTGGTGGTTGCTGTGTCCCCCAATGAGCGTCTCTGAGAAAAGGATTTTACAGTGCGTTATCACAAAAATCCATGTTTCTCCTTCGCCTCATTGGGGGACACAGATACTGTGGGACGTCCTAAAGCAGTCCCTGGGTGGGAGATTGACTCACCGATCCAAGCTACATGCACCTCGTTTAAAAGGTGCGCCACCGCTGCTTGGAGAATCCTTCTACCCAGGCTAGCATCCGCCGAGGCCTGAGCATGGATATTATAATGTTTGGCAAATGTGTGCAGGCTGGACCAGGTTGCTGCCTTGCAAACCTGTTCCGCCGAAGCCTGGTGCCAGAGTAGAGTGCGCTCTGATCCCTGCTGGAATCGGCGTGCCTCTAATGCGGTAGGACTCGTGAATAGTCAAACGAATCCATCTGGGTATGGTCGACTTTGAGGCAGCGAGTCCCTTCCAGCGCCCTTCGGGCGTGTGTCCGTCTGACGAAAGGGTGCCGTCCTCGACATGTACCTCCAGAGGGCTCTTACCAGGTCTAACGTGTGAAGATCCTTTTCCACATGGTGCACCGATGCTGGACAAAATGAAGGCAAGACAACATCTTCATTAATGTGAAAAGAGGACATGACTTTCGGCAGAAAAGGAGGGGCTGGTCTGAGCACCACCTTATCCTTATAGAAAGTGAGGAACGGGGCTTGGCAGGATAGGGCTGCCAGTTCTGAAACCTGCCTGATAGAAGTGATGGCCACTAGGAACATCACTTTCCAGGAAAGGTACCTGAAGGAGATATCCTGAAGCGGCTCAAATGGAGCTTCCTGCAGAACACTTAGGACCAGGTTAAGGTCCCAAACGTTCATAGGCACCTTATAGGGAGGTACCAAGTGGGAGACTCCCTGGATGAAAGTCTTCACCTGCAGATTGGTAGCAATTCTGCGATGGAACAAGACGGATAAGGCCGATATTTGTCTCCTGAGGGAACTTGGGGCTAAGCCCAAGTCTAGGCCCGACTGGAGAAAGGCCAAGATGTTGGGGATTGAGAATCTCAGCGGAGAAACACCGCGGCCTCGAGACCAAGCCAAGAACAACTTCCAGGTGTGGTGGTAAATTCGTGCTGAAGCAGGCTTCCGGGCGCTAATCATTGTAGCAACCACCTTGCTCCCAAACCCTGCCTGGCTTAGAGTCCAAGATTCAACGGCCATGCCCTCAAACACAGGGCCCCTGAGTTCAGGTGGCAAATTGGCCCTTGAGGGAAGTAGATCTGGGTGCTCTGGCAGGCGTCAAGGAACGTCAGCGAGCAGCTGCATTAGATCTGCGTACCACGCTCGAGGGGGCCAGTCTGGGGCCAGCAGAATCGCCGGAACCCCTTCCGTCTTGATGACCCTCGGGAGTAGTGGCAGCGGGGGAAATAGATATGGGAGGCGAAACTGGTTCCATGGCAGAACTAACGCGTCCACAGCGATTGCCTGCGGGTCCCTGACTCGAGCGACATATGTGGGCACCTTCGCGTTCACTCTGGACGCCATCAGGTCCACATCCGGGGTTCCCCACAGCTCACAAATCTGCTGAAAAACTTCGGGATGTAGAGACCACTCTCCAGATGCAAGACCCTGCCGGCTAAGAAAGTCTGCCGCCCAATTTTTCACCCCCGGAATGTGGACAGCCGAAATCACCGAGTGGTTTGCTTCAGCCCACTGAAGAACGTGCCCCACCTCGCGCATGGTTGCTCTGCTGCGGGTGCCCCCTTGATGATTTATGGAAGCCACCACCGTGGCGTTGTCCGATTGAATCCGGACGGGGTGGCCTGCTAGAAAGTGATAAAACTTCTGCAGAGCCAGCCGAATTGCTCGTATCTCCAATAAGTTGATCGGGAGGCGTGCCTCCTGTGGCGACCACCGTCCCTGGGTTGTATGGTGGCGAAACACCGCTCCCCAGCCGAGGCGACTGGCGTCGGTTGTCATTACCAGCCAATGATCTGGGGGGGAAAGGTTTCCCCTGGGCCAGAGAGGAACTTGTTATCCACCATCCGAGCGACTGCCTGACTTGAGAGGACAGTCGGCACCGCCGATCGAGCGTGAAAGGATTCTTGTCCCAGGCTGACAAGAGGGCGCACTGCAGGGGGCGAAGAAGGAACTGGGCGAATGGTATCGCTTCCATTGCTGCCACCATTTTCCCTAGAATCCTCATCCCGGATCGGATGGTATGAGGGACTGGCTGGCGAAGTGTCCGGACTCCCTGCCGGAGAGCTAGCGTCTTCCTGAGGGAGAACTACCGACCCTTGGCAAGTGTCGAAGATCATTCCTAGGAAGGAGATCCTCTGAGCTGGCACAAGGGATGACTTCTTCACATTGACCAAACATCCTAAGCGGGCAAGAGTATCTAGCGTGATGTTGACATTTTCCTCGCATGCTCGTATTGACGGGCCATTGACAAAGAGATCGTCCAGATAAGGTAAGACGACTATGCCTCGAGAATGCAGTATGGCCATGACAACTGCCATAACCTTTGTGAACCCTCTGGGAGCCGTGGCTAGCCCGAAGGGTAGCGCTATGAACTGAAAATGTTGCTCGCTGATGGCGAAGCCTAGAAACCTCTGATGAGGAGGAAAAATGGGAATATGCAGATATGCGTCTTGGATGTCTATTGAGGCCAAGTATTCTCCCTGCTCCATGGCCGATATGACTGAACGGAGAGACTCCATCCGAAAATGTCTGATCCTGATGAATTTGTTCAGAAGCTTCAGGTCCAAAACAGGCCTGCCAGACCCGTCCTTTTTGGGAACCACAAAAAGTTTGGAATAGAACCCCTGAGCCCTTTCGTGTTCCGGCACTGGAACAATGACTCCGTTGTGCTGGAGTGATTTGATGGCTCCCAATAGAGCCCTTGCCTAGGAATCCACCCTGGGAGGCCGGGAAAGAAAAGACCGTCTTGGAGGATATCTGACAAATTCTATTTTGTAACCTGAGGCCACCAATTCCTTTACCCATGCGTCGTGAGCGACATTGACCCAGACGTGGTGAAACCAGAGTAGGCGGCGGCCCACCTTGCTGGTGTCGTCTGGTAAAGGCCTCGAGTCATTTGGCCGACGATCTTTGGGATCTGGATCCCCTCGATCTGGGCTGCTGAGTACGCATTCTCCCCAATGGGTTGGCTAAATATGAGACCTGCCGCTCCCTATCCTGGTTGGGGCAGCCTGAGGCGGTGGAATTGGCCGCTGTAGTCCACCCGGTGTTGCGAAAGGCCCGAAAACGTGCCTGAAACGGGTGACGAAAAAGCGGTTTGACCCTTTGTTGAGGGAGAAACCCGCTCCTTCCTCCTGTGGAGTCGGAGATAAGTTGATCCAACTTCTCCCCAAATAGGCGGCCGCACTGATAAGGGCAGGGAAGTCAAGGACTTCTTAGAAGAAGAAATCGGCTCGCCATGTCCTTATCCATAGGGCTCTTCTGATCGAAATTGCATTAGTGGCAGCAAGTGCCGAGCAATTGGCCGCATCCAAAGACGCATTGATTACATAGTCTCCGGCCATCGCCATCTGACCTGCGACCTACGAAATCTCTGCAGGTAGATCCTGCTCCTGCGCGACCTTGTTTAATGTTTCTGCCCATGATATCATAGCCTTGGCTACCCAAGTTGCTGCGAACGAGGGAGCGAGTGCTGACCCCGACGCCTCATATACTGAGCGAGCTAAGCTCTCTGTAAGGCGATCCGTGGGATCCTTAATCGAGGAAACACTAGGGACGGATAGCAGGGTCTTAGTGGCTAGGCGCGAAACCGGAGGATCCACCATCTGGGATTCCATCCATCTTTTACGGAGGTCCGGAGCAAAACGGATACCTTGTTTCGAGTGCCTTTTGACCCGAGAAACGCCGGTCTGGACATTCTCTGTGCCGCTGCACTATGTCCTCAAACTCCGGGTGAGAGGAAAAATTCTGTTTGGGTGCTTCACTCGCTTAAATGCCACTTTATGCCCCGAAGTCGCTGCGGGATCATCCTCAATCCCCAGGGTGTGATTGACGGCTTCTATGAGGCTGTTTCACGTGACCCTGGAGTGTCCAGGTCAAGGGGCTCGTCTGGGTCACAATCTGAGGTCTGCTCGCTATCAACCACTGGTGACGGGGAGCCAGAAGCAGAGATTAAAGATGCCAAGGCACTGGATGGACTGGGCGTCACCGTGTGGATTTGTTTCCTCCGGGTCCGCCTGGAGTGAGAGCGGCTCCTGCAGGCTGGAGGCTTTTGTGAGGTGGAGGATCCCTCTAAGGCCGGCGAGCCATCGTCCCTGCCCCTATCTGGGGCTTGAAGGGACTCTATTGCTCTCGTAAGCGACGCCATGGACAGGGACAGTGATCGGGCCCACTCCGGGGGATTTGACACATTGGTCACGGTCACAGGGGAGGGCTCCTGGGCGCGTTCGGATTCGCAGGCTTCGCATAATCGCTTGCTCTGCGCCCGCGGAAACGCAGCCCGACGAGATGCATGCAGCGTAAAAGAGCGTGTGCGTCTTTGCTTTTTCGGACATGCTGTATCTGTCCGCTGCTGGGGAGGGGGGAGGAGGTAGTACCTCGGTTCCCCTATAACGTGGCCTCTCGGGCAGCACTTACCCCAGTCCTGCGCCCCCCGTCCTGGACGCTTCCACCTTCAAATCGCGCGCCACCAGCTGTGGAAATGAGTCAACAGCATGTAAAACCGCTCTAGGGGCGGAACTTCCGTTCTGCGGCCTAGCCGCGCTCCAAAGCCGGGGCCTAAATTTCTTCGCCGCCGCCCAGTGTGGGGCGGTCCGCCGGAAGTGACGCGCGGCCCAGAGGCGGGACTTCCGGCCGCGGCCTCAATGTTCCCTCTACCCGACCAGGGGGGGGGGGGGGGAAGGGGGGGCGCGGTTCCATGGCACTGATAAAACATGGCGCTACTAACCGGCGCGGCGCTGCCTGACGGATCCAGCCACTCTTGCCTTGCATGGCCGGTGGCTTCCGCCAGCTGGGGGCTCCAGCCCTCGAATCTTTGCAGGAGCCCTCCCAGACCCTCTCCGCACCGATGATCCTCTTCAGCCTGAGCGCAGGTATGTGAGGGGGCCTCGATAAAAAAAATAGGCCGGTGCAGACACCCTAGCTCCATCTAACCCCTTCAGGGGGTGAAGAGAGGGGCCGTCCGCCACCTTGCAGCACCGCAGTCTAAGCATTGGTGGAGTAGCGGGGGCCGCACGGACTAGTCTTGTGCTTCTGTACAGCCCTTGGTTTCAATACCTAGGGGTGGTCAGGGCTAAGTCCGGCATTGTGTCCCACGACGCGGGAGAGGATACGTGGAAGGACACTCGCACGTGCGCGCCCGTTGTTGGTTTGGGGAAATCGGACCCTTTCCATAGGATCTGTTGCCCCTGTCTCATCTTCATGGGAAAAAGACAAAAAAAGTCTGGAGAAAAACCAGGCGTGTGCCTCCATGGACACTAAGCAAAAAACTGATTTCCGCCTGCAATAGGGGCGAGGGTGTATATGGCGGAGGAGGAGCTAACCTTTTTTTCACTTAGTGTCAGCCTCCTAGCGGCAGAAGCATACACCCACAGTATCTGTGTCCCCCAATGAGGCGAAGGAGAAATCATTTTTATTATAGGGTTTGAACCTTTCAGCTTCTACAGCCTCTAGGTACCATGGTACATAAGAGACGGCAGAGTCTAAACTCCAATCTCTCTCTTCTCCTGAACTCGTGTGACCACAACAAAGATGAACCAAACAATAAATCAAACCAAAGAAATCAGAATTAATAAAATAAATAAGCGAAGGAGAAAGTTTAGAAGCAATAAGGGGTACAGGCTCTGTCGTGTACTATGTATTATAACTCGTAGAGGCTGTAGAAACCAAACAATTCAAAATCTACATAAAAAAAATAGATTTTTAGCCCAAAAACCATACACTTAGATGAAAAACAATCCAAATGGTGTCCATGTCCATTAAAGTTTGATTCTTAAAAGGTTAGTATATGATATCCCCGTCACATCCTTATCTGTTCCAAACATTTCCAGATGAGTGGCTTTTATTGCCGGACCAATTTGGATCCTTCAGTAATCAGCGCAATTACTGCGCCCCAATATAAACAACTTAATGACGGGCCAAAGAGCAAAGGCCGGGATACAGATTAGTAATGGCCTTAGTGCTGATAGTTGCTTAGTGAGGATGAAATGAAAGAGAAGCTATACATTATATACAGGGCTGTGAGGCCGCATTGACGTATACCACTGTACGGGCAAAGATAGGTTGTTTTTGGGATGCCCCTGATTACCTGAATGTTATACCAGCCTGAAGGAGGACACTTTTTTGGCTTTTGATGGGTAAATTGTAACTATGGATACATTGGCCTTTTCCAGATGTAAGATGGAGTGATCCTAAAACTGGCTACCCACTTAAAAACAGGATTTTTGGGTTGCTTACCGTAAAATCTGTTTCTCGGAGCCTTCATTGGGGGACACAGACCATGGGTGTATGCTGCTGCCACTAGGAGGCTGACACTATGCACAAAAAAAAAAAAGTTAGCTCCTCCTCCACAGTGTATTCCTCAGTTAGTGAGAAAGCAGTAGGAGAAGGAACAATAGATTGAAAACAGAACAAACAACTCAACTGTAACCAAATCAACCAAAGTAAGAACAGGAGTTGTAGAACATGGGAGGGTGCTGTGTCCCCCAATGAAGGCTCCGAGAAACAGATTTTACGGTAAGCAACCCAAAAATCCTGTTTTCTCGCTCGCCTTATTGGGGGACACAGAGACCATGGGACGTCCCAAAGCAGTCCCTGGGGTGGGAAACAAACTTCCATCAGGCCAGTGGACTCACCACCGCTGCCTGCAGACCCTGTAGACCCTGTAGAATTTCAAAAACGTGTGAACCAAAGACCAGGTTGCAGATTTGCAAAGCTGCAGCGCGGAGGCTCTGTGGCGTACCGCCCAGGAAGCACCCACTGCCCGGGTAGAGTGCGCTCTGATCCCCGGAGGGGCCACTCGATGCTTAACCCGGTAGGCCTCCAAAATTGCCGATCTGATCCAGCGAGCAATAGTAGCTTTGGAAGCCGGGTGACCTTTCCGCGCCCCATCTGGAATGACGAAAAGAGAGTCTGTCTTTCGCAAGGAAGACGTCCTAGACAGATAGACTCTCATCGCCCTGACCAGATCCAGCTTGTTCAGGGACCGCTCCCGAGGGCGAGTTGGACTCGGACAGAAGGACGGCAGAACAATATCCTCATTGAGGTGAAAGGAGGACACCACCTTCGGAAGAAAAGAGGGCGGATGCTGCAGAACTACCTTGTCCTGGTGAAGTACCAGGAAAGGAGAGCGGCAAGAAAGAGACGCCAATTCCGACACGCGCCGGATGGAGGTGATGGCCACCAGAAAGGCTACCTTCCAGGAGAGAAGGTTCAAAGGGAGAACCTTGCAGAACGTCAAGAACCAGATTAAGATCCCATGGATCCACGGGCGCTCGATACGGAGGAGCCGTGTGAGCCACGCCCTGAAGAAAGGTTTTGACCTGAGGGCGGGAGGCCAAAGTCTTCTGAAATAAAATGGACAGCGCCGAAACGTGACCCTTCAAGGAACTGAGAGCAAGCCCCGCATCCAGCCCTGCCGGAAGAAACGCCAGAACGAAAGGGAGCGAAAAGCACATAGGCGCGATGTTATTGGCCTCACACCAAGTGAAATAGGCCTTCCAAGTACGGTAGTAAATTTTGGAAGATGATGGCTCGACCGGAGAATCCTGCTCGTTTCAAAACCTCGGTCTCAACAGCCACGTCGTTTAATTGAGCGGCCGAGAATTGGGGTGGCAAATCGGACCTTCAGACAGCACATCTGCCCTGTCTGGAAGCCTCCAGGGGGCGTCCGCGAGAAGGTTGACAATGTCCGCGAACCAAGACCTTCTGGGCCAATTTGGGGCGATGAGAATGACTGGAATTCCTTCTGCTTTGATCTTCAACAGCTTGGGAAGAAGAGGCAGGGGAGGAAACAGGTAGGGGAGCTCGAACTGTGACCAAGGAATGGCCAGAGCGTCGGCGCCCACTGCGAGAGGATCTCGAGCTCTGGATACAAACTGTGGGACCTTCCTGTTGAGGCGAGAAGCTAGCAGATCTACGTCCGGGGTTCCCCAACGACTGCAGAGCTGAAGAAAAACCTCCGGATGTAGGCAGCACTCTCCTGCCGCGAGACCCTCGCGGCTGAGAAAGTCGGCGGCCCAGTTGTCTACGCCGGGAATGTGTACCGCGGAGATTGTCGGTACCGAAATCTCTGCCCACTGAAGGATCTTGGACAATTCTGCCAGGGCTGAGACACTCCGTGTCCCTCCTTGGCGGTTGACATATGCCACCGCTGTGGCATTGTCTGTCTGAATCCGGACAGGCAGGCCCCTGAGGAGCCTTTCCCAGTGGACGAGAGCCAGATGGATCGCTCGTATCTCTAGGACGTTGATCGGCAGAGCTGATTCCTGAGTCGACCAACGACCCTGAACAGTGTGATGGCGGAACACTGCACCCCAGCCGAGGAGGCTGGCATCCGTTGTTACAATCTGCCAGTGAATGGGAAGAAAAGACCGACCCAAGTGGATAAGAGGTGACGTCAACCACCAGTTGAGTGACCGCTTGACCCGGCATGAAAGACGTACAGGGCGATCCAGGGACAGAGCCAACCTGTTCCACCTCGACAGAATGGCGTGCTGGAGAGGTCTGGCGTGAAATTGGGCAAAGGGAACTGCCTCTATCGCCACCACCATCTTTCCCAGGACCCTCATAGCTGTTCGGACAGACGGAAATCGTGTGGTCTGCAGCGATCGAACATCTTGCTGCAGGGAAAGAATCTTCTCTCGTGGGAGAAAGATCCTTGACCAACGAGTGTCGAACAGTAGGCCCAGAAACACAAGACGTTGAGAAGGAATCAGACAAGACTTTTTCCCGTTGACGATCCACCCGAAATTGGAAAGGGTGTCTAGGACGATCGTCAAACTTAGGCTAGCCTGTTGAAAAGAGGAAGCTTTGATCAGAATATCGTCAAGGTACGGAAAAAGAACGAGACCTCTGATCCTCAACAAGGCCATCAGCGCAGCCTGATCTTCGTGAAGACTCTGGGAGCGGTGGCGAGACCGAAGGGGAGCGCGACGAACTGGTAATGATCCTGGTGTATCGCAAAACGCAGGAACTTCTGATGTCCGGAGTATATGGGCACGTGTAGATAGGCATCTTGGATGTCTATTGAACACATGAATTCCTGCTCCTCCATGGAAGCGATTACCGAACGAACTGACTCCATCCGGAAGTGGCGAAGGCGTACTCTCTTGTTGAGAAGCTTGAGATCCAAGATGGGTCGGACCGCCCTGCCTTTTTTCGGCACCACAAAAAGGTTCGAATAAAATCCTGTGAACCGCTCCGAGTCGGGAACGGGCACAATCACCCCGGAACTGAGGAGAGAGGTGATGGCCGTAAAGAACCCCGGGATCAAGGCTGGATCCCTTGGAGGACGGGATTCGAAGAAACGATTCGGTGGAAGAGAAACGAACTCTCTTGTATCCTGACGATACAACCTCCCTGACCCAAGCGTCCTCTACTGAGGCCAGCCAAACATCCCTGAAGAGAAAAGTCGACCTCCCAAATCGGAAGGGACCCTCGGGAGTCCGACGATAGTCATGCAGATGTAGACCGTCCAGACCTGGATCTGGATGGTCTGCCCTGGGAAGAGTGGGATCGCCAGGAAGGAGTGGGTCTGAAGGAAACTTTCTATCTTGGCGCGCCTGCGGTCTTTGTTGGTTGGATGAGTTCTCCGCCGTATTGAAACGGCGGAAAGCCCGAAAGGGTCGAAACTGACGCCTTAGTGGAGGTCTGCGAGGCTTAGACTGAGGGAGAAGGGAACTCGTGCCTCCGGTGGCGTCCTTAATAATCTGGTCCAATTGGGATCCAAAGAGGCGTACTCCCTGAAAAGGCATTAGTAAGAGACTTCTTAGAAGACAAGTCCGCCTGTCAGGCCTTGAGCCAAATTGTACGTCGGATTGCCACAACGTTGCTTGATGCCTGAACCGCGCAGGATGCGGCATCCAAAGAAGCAGAAAGCAGATAATCCCCCGCATGGGAAATCTGATTGGCGAGATCGGCCAATCGCTCTGGTTGCGCTTTATCTAGGATGCCCTGATGAAGATCCTCTGCCCAAGTAGCTATGGCTTTTGCTTCCCAAGATGAAGCAAAGCTTGGACATACCGCCGCTGAAGCCGCTTCGAAGGCGGACTTAGCTAGGGATTCTATAATCCTATCATTAGAATCCTTTAGAGCCGCCACGCCTGAAAGCGGGAGAACCGTGTTATTAGAAAGTCTGGACATGGGCGGGTCCACCGAGGGAGAAGCAGCCCAGTTGTCCGTGAGCTCTTTAGCAAACGGGTACAGTACGCCGAGACGCTTTCCTCTTTGAAAGCGTCTGGTCGGATCTTCTCTTTCCCTGGTAAAAATCTTTCCAAACTCGGAATGGAAAGGAAATACCCTGGAGGGTGTTTCCGCCCGTCTGAACGAAACCTCCTGATCTGAGGCTTTCGCAGGGGGGTCAGCAATCTCGAAGGTCTGGTGAATCGCTGCAATGAGGTTCTGCACCGTAACATTCATGTTCGCATCCTGGTCCGAATCCAGCTCTAAAATCCCCTCAGAAGACCTGTCCGAAAACGCTTCACCTGACTCGGGAGAGGAGGCCCGGGAAGGAGGCTGCTGAGACGGACTATGCGGTGAGATGGGACGAGGAGAGGATTCTGGCTGGAAATCCTGCCTGGGTCTTTTGCGACTAACGCTGGCTGACTCAGAAGGAATCTCTTGAGACCTGCTGGACCCTGCAGAAGTGTCCATGGGCAACTTATCCAGAGCGGCTACTAGGGACTGAGACACCCTGGTGAGGTCTGCCACTGATTGAGGAAGAGATGAAGCCCAGCCAGGCATGGGGGGGGTTCACTCTCACCTGGGGCCATAGATGGCTCATGGGCGGCGTCAGGCTGAATTGGATTGCTACAGTCCAAGCAGAGGGGAGTGGACTGACCTGAGGGAAGTTTTCGATTGCAAGAAGAGCACGCAAAGTACTTTACTAGAGTGCAGGGGGGAGCCGTAGAGCGGGTACGATCAGATTTAGAGTTAGACATAGTGATAACTGAGGTAGTGCCGGAAGGTTGGGGGACAGAAGGCAGAGGAGGGTGTCAGTCTGCAGATGCAGCGCTACTCACAGTCCGGTGTCCCCAGAGACAATGCTATCCGGCTTGTCTGCAGCTGCAGGTCAGAGCGAAATCCGGCTGACAGAACGGCGTCCGGCTGACAGGCTGGGAAGATGGCAACCGCCTGAGAGGAATGGGAAAAACGCGCGCTTCCAGGGGAAGAAGAAGGGCGGCGCTAACTGCCAGGCTGAAAGAGGCACCACCCGCTGGCCAAGAATAGGCTGGGGGCGGTGGGAGGACCTGGAACAGGCGGGAGAGAAGCCCGCTTAGAAGAAAGGGGCGGGGGGCGTGGCCGCGACGCAGAGGAAGGCCCGAAATGAAGCCGGGGTCTAAATTAATAGCGGCGGCCGCCTGTCAGCGCGGGGCTGCGCGGAGGTCCCGCAGCGCTGCCGCGGCAACCGCTCTGCAGAACGCCGCTGCTATATGCTGGGCCCAGGACTGAAGGCGGGGGTAAAACGCCGGGCAAGGCCCCTTCTGACGCCAGGGCCAGGAGTAATTGCGGCGGCCGCAGTGGCCGCTTAGAATAAGATTGGAGCCGCCGAGATGCCCATCTAGGGATGAGGAGGACGTGACTCGGCCCCCATACTTACCTCCGTCTGGCATTCAATAAAGGTACCTCAATATCCCACGCTGTCTGTCTTTTGTAGTGTCCGCGTCTCATCCAGACCGACAGGCTCTGGTGGGCGAGTGGGTGGGAGACGGGGAGCGAGGACCATCTGGATCGCTGGCACGCATCCGTGCTGAGCTCTTGGTCCTGCTGTAGAGACCTATGAGGATACGGGGTGGCAGTACACGCCGTACTCAGTCTCTTTGTGGGAGTACAGCTGTGACTCTTCACACTGTATCCCTCCGGAACCTGAAAAGGAACGACGCACCTTGAGGTAGATAAGGGTCTAATGAAAGACCCGTGTCCACCTCCTACTGACACTAAGCTAAACTGAGGAATTCCCTGCCGGTCGGTGGGGTGTACACTGCGGAGGAGGAGCTAACCTTTTTTTTTGTGCATAGTGTCAGCCTCCTAGTGGCAGCAGCATACACCCTTGGTCTCTGTGTCCCCCAATAAGGCGAACGAGAAATAAAAGTTGGCCACATCCACCAATTTTTTTTTTTTTAGAGGAGCTGTGTGCGTAATATGGTCCTCTCGCTTTAGAGTTCAGCACTCCATCCTCTCCAGGCCTCTCCCAAACGTCCATGTGTAAGAAAGTGTGGCCGTATTGCTTGTATTCGGGGTGTACAGATGACTGATGCTTGTATTTGGGGTGTACAGATGAATGATGCTTCTAGGAACTGGTTCCCAGAGAGCACCATTGGTCGCATGGTGTGACGTGCACGGACCACCCATATTGCTTTATTAGGAAGGAGCCAAGTAAAGCAGACGATGGTCAGTTTATTTTAGCATTAGTCACAAGGGAGGTGCCAGTGTGGCAAAAATGAATGGATTTTAGGATAACTTTTTTTAATGTAAGTAACCGAATTCTTAGAACTTACTTGTAAGGAGCTTTATTCCTGGAGGCCACGCTGGTGAGAAGCGAGGACTGGAACCATCCCCCAAGCTGATCCTTCCCCTCCAAGTACACGTCGGCTCGCTGCTCCGCATCTACATATGATGGGATGACAAATGGCAGATTGTAACGTGTGCAATCCCCCTCGTAACATCTGGGCTGACCGAGGTGTATGGCCATAAATGGATGCCCCTGCCCCCCGCCATCACAGCTCATCATTCCTGTAATACCCAACCAGCCATGGCAGAACCAGACAGATTAGGATTTTCCACTTGACCACACAGGTACACGGTAAAGCGGCTCTCCAGCACCGTGCGGTCATGTTCTCCACATTTCAAGGACAGAGTAATGAAGGGTCCCATTCACTGACAGCAAGCAGAGATCTGCATAAAGCATATTAGAAAAACGCGCCACTTTTCATCCCTTCATTTGCTCCGTCTGTGTGGTGGTGCAGCGTGTCTCGGCTGAGCCCTGTAGTTGGACGCAGAGCACACAGGACGGGATCGCAGATCTCGTGTGATATCTACAGTCGTTATTTGCTTTAAATCAGAGGCTCCGCAGTAACATGTCAGCAGATACGGGCGTTGTAAAGCAGCGATTGCCCTGTTAAAACTTAAGCAAACTACGTAACAATGTTTGCCGACGATCCAATCTGCCAGCGGTATAAGTGCAGAGACGCGGGATGGATACTGGTGGTTTCCATAAATCCCATTGGCGGGACACCATACGTCTGATCTCCCATATAGAGAATGAGTAAATTGTCCTGTTCTCTGTAAGGAGGGAAAACGCCCTTTAAGCCCAATACTTCACTTCTATGGTGTAGAAATAGATTATGCAGCGACTACATAGGTAATGTAATCTACATAATGTATGGCTGTGGTCAACAACTGCCATCATATCCTGAGAGCCGGAGGCCACTGTCATAGAAGCAAATGCCACTCATCTACAATCGGAATGATGGGAGTTGCACTTTTGTAACAGCTGGAAGTTGGAGACCCCCCAAAGATAAAAGATACCGGGGCTTTTAGTTTTGGACATGACTGCTGTAATAAGAGTACTGCTGAATTTGTAACGGTACGTCCACATGTAGTTTTTACTTTATGTTTGGTGTAAACGCTGGGAAAGCTCCTGGTGGACACTCCAAACATAACCAAACATGTCCTAAGTAAGAAAGCTCGTACCTTCCAGAACGTGAGCCCATGATGTTCCACTGTCAAACCAGATGTCCAAAACATCTCGTCCCGGCTCAAAATCAAGTGCGTTGGCACCGCTGGCAGCCTGGCAAAACAGAAAACCTTTTATTACATGTTATAATTCCAGTGAGTAATTTTTATGTAGTTGGGATCTATGCTCCATTATTATTTCCAGGAGTTGCCATTGTCTGACCCATGGGACCTATTACAATAGGGCCTGCGGCTCATGCCACAAGGGTGCCTCATGCCGCAAGCTCAATACCATTTATGAAGAAGGGCCCGGGTTGTGCCCTGTGTGACGTATGGAGTGTATGTAGGTACCTGCTGAAGCACGGATTTAGGAAGCAGTTCTTCTAGCGGATGCGTCCACCACACGTCGCTGCCATGCTGCTCCACCAGTTTAATGATGTGACCAACAGTGTGCCTGGAGGAGAGAGCAGAGGAACAACGGGGATGGATGTCAGACCCCAATTTATGCAGCAAATATAAAGCATAGGTAACAAGCTAAACTGTATAATGTCAGCTAAGTGACCTATTTACTGCACCTCGAGACTGTAATACCACGATGGTCCTCCTAGTAGCACCACCAATGTATGTTTCATTTCATGCATAGCGCCATGTAATTCTACATTTCCCTTTAGGCTATGTGCACAGAACTGCAGGTGATGTACAGTACCATTATAGCCTATGTAAAAAAAAAAAACACAGCTGTGCACATGCTGCGGATTTTACCACGCGGATTTCGTGCGGAATAAAAGCAGCATGTCACTTCTTTTGTGCGGTTTTGCTGTAGTTTTCCACCTGCTTCATTCTACAAATCCGCAGGTGGAAAACCGCACAAAAACGGTACAAAAAATGCATTAAATCCGCAGGAAAAATTCAGGTCATTTGACCTGCGGATTTAGTAAAATCCGCGTGGAAAAATCAGCGTAAGGATCCGCACCGTGTGCACATAGCCTTAAAGAGCACTGAAAAATAATTCATTCGCTGTGTCTAGATAGCAGCAGACCTATGGCACCAATGGCCACACTAGGAGGTCTTTGCTTTGCAGCAGTGCAATTTGGGACAGCGCCTTTAAAACAATTCTGGGACTATAAAATACACAGACACCATATTTTTATACTGTAATGCGCCTATAGGCTTCTAACATGTGAGACGTATGCCAAGAGCAAGACTTCAGGACACAGACCCATTTTATTTTTTATGACACGCGTCACTATATTTTTTTAAAGCGATTCAGAGACTGGTTTTTGTGACAGATTGTATTTCATGTTTCAGTCAAGAGTTTTATATAAAGTATAAATAAAAAAAAATAGGAAATTTACATAAAGTTTGGAAAAACTTGCCCTTTTTTTAAAAATCCTCTACGTCCAGGATGGATAATGTAACATAGAAGTAATACTGTAATGTACCATATGTCTACTTTAGCTGGTCAATATTTTTCCATCATTAATTTTTAAAGACATTACATGTTTATTAACAACTAGCTGAAGAGCCCGGCGTTGCCCGTGCATAGTAACTAACTGCGTCCCGCTGTCTACCTCCGCTGCCCCACTCTAGAGTCGCTCTCTCCCTCCGAGGCCCAGGTCACCCCCCATCCCCCCTCAGCAGCCCTGCTCTCCATCCATCGTCCCGCTCTCTCCCTTCGCAGCCTCTGTCTCCACTAGCCATTCCGCTCTCTCCCTCAGCAGCCCCGCTGTCTGCCTCCGCAACCCAGCTCTCCATCCACCGTCACGCTCTCTCCTTCCGCAGTCCCACTCTCCAATTGCCGTCCCGCATTCTCTCTCCACAGTCCGGCTCTCTCCCTCTGCAGCCCCTGGCAGTCCACTGGCTGTCCCGCTCTCTCCCTCAGCAGCCCAGCTCTCCACCTGCATCCCGCTCTTTCCCTTAACACCCCCACTCTTTACCCACCATCCAGGCTCTGTCCTTCCGCAGTCCCACTTCTCCACCCACCGTCCTGCTCTCCCTCTGCAGCCTCGCTCTCCATCCATGTCCCACTCTTTCCCACTACAACCCCGCTTTCCACTCACCAGTGAGCGGGGCTATGGGGAGTGGACGTGGCGTCATACATATACACACACACACACACACACACAGCTATATATATTATATATATAGCAAAAGACTGGGATTCATATAAAACGACCCCTTTTTTCCTGTTTATAACAGAAAAGCATTTTAATATTTATTACCCTGTTTGTTTTGTTTTTTTTCTTAATTTAAAAAAATCCCACGATTCCCTACCTGAATCCAAACCAGTTCTCCAAAATGATGGAGCATCTTGTGGATTTCTGAACCTCCCTTAAGATTATTTTCAGGCACCATTTCAGGTCTGCAGAGGCCTTTAGGTGCCAAAATTCAAGAAATTACCATTAAAATACAACATTGTCAAAACTACACAGGCGGGTTGGGCTCTCCATTCTACTCGGTGCTTGGTGTCGTTCCTCTGGCTCCTCCTCACTGCCGGGTGATTGACCCTTCGCCCTGTTACCAGATCATCAGGCAGTCACTTGCAGGGGTGTATTACGCTGCTGTTTGCTTTGTGCTATCTGGAGATATTTCTATGCTCCTTGATCTGTCAAAGGTTCTTTTCTAGTGACAATGACAAATAGAAACGAACCCGGCCATAAAGCGATTGGAGCACCACTGAAAAATAGAACTCAACTTGCAGAACACAGCGTCCTTTAGGGATCCAGAGAGCTCCATTTCTGGGATGGAGAGCTCTCTGAAGGGTCGATATTGACATTAGCATTGCTCTCCTGTGCCCTCTAGTAGAGCGGCGCTGTGCCATCCAGAAGAGCGCTCCAGTGCCCACTAGTAGAGAGTGGTTGATAGACTTCTCTGGCTGCGGATAAGTTAACGGAGAACAATAGGATCAACAAATTAGACAGGCCTGACCCTCATCTTCTCCAACATCGTCGGTCGAGGAGTGTTGGGAGACCTCCAAACACATTAGACTGTCAGCCAAGCCTACCCATATTAGCGGGTTCGGCTAACATTAGTCTATTGTGTATGAGGGCTTTAAATGTCCTTTGGCTCTCTCTTACCCTTTAGACCACCAGAAATCCACCAGAAAGCTTCTAAAAACGCAAAAAAGAACGGTGATCTCCCTCTTTTTTTTTTTTTATAAATAAAAGAACATACAGTGGGTACTTTTAAGGATTATGGAGGCCACTGTGCTCTTGGAACCTTGAGAGCTGCAAAAAAATATTTTTGCAACCTTGGCCAGATCTGTGCCTTGCCACAATTCTGTCTCTGAGCACCTTGGCCAGTTCCTTTGACCTCATGATTCTCATTTGGTCTGACGTGCACTGTGAGGTCTTATATAGACAGGTGTGTGCCTTTACAAATCAAGTCCTATCAGTTTAATTACACACAGCTGGACTCCAATGAAGGAGTAGAACCATCTCAAGGAGGATCAAAAGGAAATGGACAGCATGTGACTTACATATGAGTGTCTGAGCAAAGGGCCTGAATACTTATGACCATGGGATATTTCATTTTTTTTTTTTTATAAATTTCCAAAAATTTCTCCATTTTTGTTTTTTTTTTTCAGTCAAGATGGGGTGCAGAGTGCACATTAATGAGAAAAAAAAAGGAACTTTTTAAATTTACCAAATGGCTGCAATGAAACAAAGAGTGAAACATTTAAAGGGGTCTGAATACTTTACAGTTAAAGGATGCTGAAAAAAACTGAACATGTGAACAGCGAGTAGGTTTTACATGGCTGTACACATGTTCCTTCTTTTAAGCTTTTGTTAGCGTTTTTTGGGCGAGTTTCCGAGAAGAATGCACACACCCTGAGGCCTACATTTACCAAGCAGTGTTATCCATCTGTTGCAGGAGCTGTAGTTATTACCACTTGTTTTTTACATTTTTTTTTTTTTTTTTTTTTTTTTTTTTTAAAACTTAACACGCCATGCGCTCACATAATATACTGCAATACGGTGAGGCAAGTAGGTCGATGGAGGGAGTAACCTCAAATGCCGCTGTTACTACTGACTGCGACAGGTAAGGGGTTAAGCTTCCGATATCTGAATTATTGCAAACCAGTTTGTGCCCCACCCCAAAAAAAACCCCGAAAATGACGCACATTTTGAAACAAATCTATTGCTTCCCATAGCACACACCACAAACACACTAGGTCTTATGTATACGAAAGCTAGAGAAACTAGCAACCAATCACATTCACTCTTTCATTTTCACAGTGGCCATTTTACAATGAAAGAGGGGATCTGATTGGTTGCTATGGACAACTGCCTGTTCTCCTTGAGGCCTAGTGAAAGGCTTTTCACCTTCACATAAAATCGTTCCCAGTGATAATGACATTAGTTTGTGTGCTCCACGGGGAGACTAATGTGAGGGAACTAACTGTACCAGAAGAAGTAATTCATGACACAAAATCACAGTCTTGTGACTTTTAGTAACACTCTCCTATCCTGCCCCTTTTATTAACCATTAACGGGACCATACTCAACCTTATCACGCCGGACTGTCCCACGCAATGTCTTGTAATTCATCCACTATGTCTCATACTTTCAGAAATGTTTGCAAACGTGTAATCATTAACCGCATATAAGGCAATATTCCCATTATCTTTGTGATGTACGTGCCCATAGGGTGACATTGGCCCAGAGGAGGCCAAATGTCTGTTCTTTTTAGTAGCCCGTCTGGCCAGTATAAAGTAAAAAATAAATTATATATATACACATATATATATATATATATATATATATATATACATATACACACACACACCACACGTGTGTGTGTGTGTGTGTGTGTGAGATATATATATATATATATATATATATATATATATATATATATATATATATATATATATATTTTTATTACGCATACATGGATACACACTGTATAATATATACATTGGTTCTTTTCTGACCCGCCGCACCCAAACACAACAGTGCTGGTGGTGCGCAGACATCTCAGCACATTCTTGCACTTTTACACCACTAAAGTGCACAAACTGGTTCAGCCTCTTATTAGAATTGAACTGGGAACTCTCCTTTCTCCATCTGTGGCTTTAACAGGTCCTTTCACTGGATTTTTTAAATTTAGACCGAGTACCTCCTCTAATTACCGATGCTCCGCTGATTCCGAAACTGTTTTCCTTTTTCTTCTGTGCCCCTTCGTTCCAAAGTTATGCCCCCTAAAAATATTAGTGCATATTTCCCTCTTCAGCCAACTGGGAGTATACAACAAGACTTCTTTGTGGGTCTTGCAGTGTTTTGATTGGCCAGCATCAGGAGAGAAAAAGCAAGTACCCAGAGAAGTTTTCTAATACACGCCCAGTTGGTTAAAGGGTGAAATTTGCACCTATATTTCCAGGGGGCATAACTTTGGGACGGAGGGGCACAGAAGAAAAAGAAAAACTGCGTCAGAATCGACAAAACAGCAGCAATTTGGAGGAGGTGCTCAGCTTAAAAAAAAAAAAATCCAGTGAAAGGATATCTTTAAAGGGATATTAAAAAATGAGCTTAAGGGCCCTACTACATGGTCCACTTTCAGGCCAGTAAGGGGCACCGATCGACTATATGCGGCCGACAACTGCAAAAGAGCACTCCTATGAGCATTCAGTCACTGATTTTTGGCTAGTGTATGTATATTTAGATATAAAGGGATGTAAACGTCTCAGCACGAGATATGTGACAAGGTACTGACCAGGAGGGGCAGGGATTTTCCTGGACTTCACTGTCAGTCATTGAATAAAGGTTCTCATGGTGAGCAAAATGGCTGATAAAAAAGAGCAATATAATGTGCCATTATCTGTGGAGGGAGTCAGGGGTCCTCATACACATTAGGTTGTCGGACGTTCCTGGAAGTTTGGCCAATGTTATGGCAGCCTAAAAGTGAATTTGCCTTCCTTATATCCTGCACTATTTATGATCTCATATCTGAATTAAAACAGCCAAATACATATAAAGAACTACAGCGCCAAAAAAAAAACAAAAAAAAAAACAAAACAGATTTTAAAATAACCATTACGCTAGACCAAACACCAAGGTCTTGCAAAGCGATCTTACATGAGATTTGGCAGAGGAGCTAATTTTTTTGAGGGTAGCACCCGCAATCTCACTTTGCGAAAGGTGGGGGATAAAAAAAAAAACACTACACAATTTGTAATAAGTGTCAAAAATTAGGACACCCGTTAGTCACAATGACTATATCATCGCTGCATGCGACGTATATACGTTTTTTACATCCAAGCACATGAAAATACATTATACGTGATACTGCACTGCGATCTAACGCGAGAAAAAAAGCGCAAAAAATAAAACCGCTGGGTATGTAGAAAATATATTCATCTTAAAAAAAATAATTAAAGCAAAAGGATAAAACATATTAAAAAATGTGAAATATGTTGTGTGTGAATCCACCCTTGGGCACTCAGGTTACTATATGCAGACACTTGACACGCATAGCATATCCTCCATCAACAGCTTTTTGATGGTTTCCACGTAGCAAGAGATGTTTCTCTTTCAAAAAAATCTCAATTTTAAATATGAATTTGCATAACTAAATGTCATATGTATATGCATCAATGCAAGAAGTCAGATGTAATGTGCAAGGCAGCTGGCTCGATGTACGTGTACATACGTCTGTGTATATATACACACACCGCAGGCTATAGACCGCTGGCTGTATAGGAGGAGATAGCGATACGGAGGATATTCAGCAGATGTTCTGGCATTATGAGACTCCTGCATCATTAATGGGCTCTGCAGACTGGATCACATCATCCTTGGAAGGCCTCATTCAGATGGGCAGATTGATCTGCCAATTCCTGAGCAGACAGAGTGACAAACACTGGGTCACTGCATAGCTAGTCACTATGATCCGAGGCAGCCATATTGGTTTCTTCTTTATGTGCTTTTCTTAATTCAAAGTTGTCGTAAATTAAGGGTGCCACCTTATAAACCCGCTATCCTTTAAGCTGTAAATATACTATACACGATCAACGTCTCTTATTGATCCACATCTGATACGTGGAGACCTGCCAACTCCCCACTTATACGGGGTTAACCCATGAACAACAATGATCACCAATCCATAGTATAATGGATAAATATATTATTGCTGGAGGTTGAGGATCCTGATGAAGGTCTTAAAAGCAGGGCTGTGGAGTCGGAGTCGTGGAGTCGGTGCTCATTTTGGTGGAGTCGGAGTCGGTATAAAATGGACCGACTCCTAAAATATATAATAAATTGGGTACAGTAATTCAATGCAGAATGTGCTGAATATTTTTTCATAGGAGTTTGGGAAAGTTATGAAATGTCCTATAAATGGCTGTTCTATTCCTGATCTAAGGCTACATTCACACACAGCGTTTTTCCTGTGTTTTTTGAGGATACATTTTTCAGCTGCAAAAGCTGATCGTCTTTTTAAAAAACCGCATCACCTGAAAGGTTTTTGAGCTCATAGATAATGTTTTCAATAGCCAAAGCAGATTAGAAATCTGCTCTATCTATCCATTTATCCATATCTGTCTATCCATATCGTATCTGTACCAAAAAGAATGAAAACCGGGTAGTACACCAATATATATTCTGTTCTATCTAAATATCTTGATTATTGGATCATAAAAATGATTAAATGTCTGAGGTTCACATTGTACTACAATAAATTTTTCACTTAAATATAAGCAATATGTGTGGGAGTCGGAGTCTGAGTCGTGGAGTCGGAGTTGGAGTCGGTGTAAGGGAAATTGAGGAGTCGGAGTCGCAGGTTTGGCTTACCGACTCCACAGCCCTGCTTAAAAGTCCCCCAAAGAACGAAAGGATATTCAGCATGTGCGACCACTTTCACGGCACACGCTAATGCCTTATTCACACAGGGAAACTTTGAGAGTACCGCCGTTCTTGCAATTGTTGACAGTCCAGGAAGTCGGACCCCCACAAATCGTACATCTGCTGTCAGATAACACAGGACACTTTCAGAATTATATGGAGTTTCTTCCTTGACGGGTCAAGTTTTTTTGTCTGTTGGTTTTAATTATATGACTGATCGTGTACAAATAAATATGACGTCTGACTTGGAGAAATTTTTCGTCATGACCTGATCAATAATCCAGATTGTGTCTGATCTCTGCCTCCCCATCTAATGCAGCCGGTATACTTAGTGCCCTGAATTATTTAATACTCCTCTCTGTTGCCAGCCTTCCATTAAGATAAAAAAAAAAAAAAAAAACACAAAAAAACTGACAGGTAAAAAAAAAAAAAAAGAAATGTAATGTATATACTTAGATATATAATGTATAAAATCCTTTCCTGGAACTTATCAGGCTGGAATCTGCCAGCTCCTCTGTTCAGTATCAGAGTCCATGAAGGCGACTGTGATAAGGGCCCTTGTAAAACTTTGCCCTGAGCATATAAAACCTATCAGCCAGGGTTTACGTGTCAATCTGCCGTCTCCCTGCACTGTGTGGATAGACGCTTCTGTGACAGCAGCCAATCGCTGGGATATTGATGAAGACGAGGGTTATCGGGCTGGAGGCAGAGTTATAGTGATTGCTAGGCAATCACGAGGGAAGAGACAGTTCCTGGTGTTCAGTGTCATGGTGTCGAGAAGGAATGCAGAGCGCTCAGCTCTTCTCCGGCGTCTCAGGTAGGAAACTGACGACTATTATATTACATACACGTCTCAGGTCGTAAGCTCAGTCTGACCTTAATTGCAGTCTATTGTTCCCTGTTATCAGCCATTGCAAAACAAATGTTTCTTTATCTTATCAGAAGTGCTCAGATTGTTCTCTGTTATCAGCCACAGCGAATGTAAATGTTTCCTTCCCATCCAACAAGTAATATTACAATGCTACGAACGTAAAGGAACACTATCTTACCTTAGTTCCCGGGACAGTCGAACACAAGCTATTATTTCCTGTTATCGGCCATTTCGCTTCTGGGAGAGGTCGAGTGTGACGTTCTCCAATTGGATCATTTATAGGGAGTTCAGACATGTTTCGGACCCCCACCGGTGATCAATACCTCCAAGAACAGCAAGCCGGGGGTTAACACTTAAGATTTGCTGGATGCATAAGACATTGGCGTCCCTGGGGCTGAAGCGTAAACTCGGCGAGCGACGGACGCTTAACCCTTCCAACCCGACGAGACAGGGGTGTTGGCGCGGTGTTTGCAGTTATTAACCCTATGGTGCTTAAGGTGTGACTTACCGGCCGCCAGATCTGAAGTTTTCTCTATTGATCTCGTTTTACAGGTGTGTCAACAAGGACAAAAGGCGATGGGAACCCGCCGGCTACGCAGTGGGAGCGGACTGTAGTGTGTATCAGGTGTAACAGCAACTCCATGTGGACTGCTCTGGTTTCCAGTGGAGATGCTGTTACTTTTGATGGGCACTTGCTGGTCGTCATCGTCTCATGGATCTCCTGGACGCACCGGGACTACAAAAGGGGCGTCCTACCGGCTTCTGGATTGGGAGAGTAAACCCCATTAAAGGACGTAGCTCGCTGGGGGTTGTAGTTTTCACAACAGCCGGAGGGGCTGCGGCATGCAACAATCCTCAATTTAGGACTCAATTACAAGAGAGGAAACTCGCTATCGGCGCCTGGGATGATGGGGTAACCAGAAAGATGACCTATGAATTGACAGCCACTTGGGTTACATATGTGTCTGTCATTTCTGTAGGCCAAAATTCTGATTACTGTCCTCCGCTCTACAACCTGGGGATCTAGCCATAATAAATGCAATTATGTACAGTGTTTATATGGCATATTTACAACAATATTTCCTAATTATTACTTATTGCATATCGTTTATGACAGTACAAAGCACGAGCGCCGCTCCAGAGAGCCGGACCCCAATAATTATCAGTAATTAATAAGCTATAGTACTACACTATAGAATATTGCATTCCTACTTAGTAGGAATATTAGTAAATGTGCAGGTGACAGTGTATAGTATGCCAGGAATTATCTATTAATATTTTTTATATTTACGAGTTATATATTCTGGCATAAAGTGTTCATCTAGTGCAATGCAAATTCTCCAGTCGCTGCGACAGTCTTCTCCTTACTAAAAAGAAAACTGAGTACATTATAAAAGTGCAAACTAGCTCTTTAGTATCATGTAACTTTATAGCAAAATTTAAAGTTTTGTTTTATTTGCATAAAAAATAAAAGCCTTAAAATATTCTTTTCTGCCGAAAAAAAATGTCTGTTCCGTGCAAAAACCAACACACAAAAACGACTACTAAGAAATAAAAGTTTGCATTGTGCAGAGTTCACACCAAAATATCTCTGCAATGTGGATGATGGTAAAGTCTGAGCCATGGAGAGTATAAATGTCCTAACTAAGGGCAGGGGGTGATTTAATATTAACTTGTCTCATTCCTTACCGACTAAAGTTGACAAAAGGGGGTGATAACATGAGGAAAAGCTCCTGTCCCACCTTAACATAAGAAAAGATAATAGTACCAGGCTGTGTCTGCTATGAGGGGGGAGATGCCATGAAGAAAGGTTTCTGTGAAGCTTACTACAGGGTCCATAAGAAGAGAGATAACTATAAAAGTCTGACATTTATTCCTGATGTCGCTCTCCCTCATTACAGATATAGAATAACACTTTTCTTACCCCCCCACTCCCAAATGTGAATGAATGCTGTCCCCCCAAATGTTGCACCTACATTTGTAGACTGGTATCATATGATCAAAACTCTGGCCCTTATTTGAACCAATGCTTATGCAAAGCAGCAAATGTGAAAAAGCTGAGCTGCAGTGTAAAGCAAGGGGGAGGAACAAAATCAGCATAATGAAAACAGAGGGTGGATTTCAGACTACTGTAGGCTGCAGTACTGGTTACGCTCATCTCATGCTACGTACTTAATTGCAATGTTTCCGGGGGATTTTCGAATAAAAACTTGGAAGCATATGCTTAAGTGTATATTTCTTTACAGTACATCACCCCAGTATATACCGACCAGAGATGAATGGGGACTGAAGATCTGCCAAAGGTACGCGGGGACCTGGCACGTATGTGTAATAATTCTTTTCTCCTGTGGTGGCGCTGTAGGTGGAAATGAACATAAATCTTCCATTTCCCCCCATGTATCACAGTTGATAGTCCCAGGTCACCACTACCACACTTCTTTATCACTGCCAGCAGGGGGCGCTATCTGCAAAAAGTTTTTTTCTAAGTATTGCAAATATTGATATTGGTCATTTGCACTAAACTCATTCCTGTGCATTAATTATTTGGGCCATGAGACTGAGAAACTATTACATTAACGATCAGAGGAGGCTCCAAGAAACAGAAGTATTTCCCAGCATGTTTAGTGATGCTAAATGAGAAAGCATATTCCACAAAGAAACGATAAGGGCTCATTCAGACGTCCGTTTAAATCTGTCTGAGATGGGATGTTAACGTACGGACTGACCGCGGGGGTCTCCCGACCTGACCGGGACAGCCCCTTTGAAATACATGGAGCGGTCACGCTCTGGGTCGGGAGATGCACAGCCAGTCCGTGCATTAGCGGTCCGGTCTCAGATGTTTGAATGAGCCCTAAAAGAAAGGGTTAATGATTTATTCAAGGCGCACGGTTTTGCTTCTGCAGAAACCTTAGACGTGATAGCAGCTTATTAAGCGATTAGTGAATACTCCTGGATGATCTCTACTCTTAAAGAGGAGCTCCATAAGGAAATTCCCTGCACAAAATGGCCTTAATAGGGAATATGGCTGTTGCAGAGGGGGGGGATCATCACTCGGGACCCCCTTCTATTACCCAGAGAAGAGATTTATAGGACAGAACAGTTTCCCATTGGACTCAAATGGCCAGACAGAACTTCTGAGGACAGTGGAGTGATGGCGCAAGTAAAGACCCCCATCGGGGTGCACTTCAAAAAGTGAAAATATAAAACAAAATTCTATGGATTTAATTGTTTTTTTTTTTACTTAAACCTCTTATCTACCCACAGGGTCTCATCATGTTACATCAACCTCACCCATCAAGAAATTGAGGGTCCGGTGTCCCACAAATGAATGACTCTGTATGTACAGGTATCAGCTTGTTACTGTACAGCCTGCAGGGAGCCCAAGCTGGGAGAGAACAGGAACCTGTCTTCAGGCTATCACCTCTCCGACCGATCACTGCCTTTCCCTGTACATCCCTGTTCCCCGTCTATGGCAGCAGTGGTCTTGCATGCCACTACCGCTCCTGTAGAAGTGAATGGAGATGCTCGAGCACAACCATTCCATTTACACAAGATTTTAGGACCCCTTGTTCTCGGTATTTGTGAAAATCTGGACCCCCTACATGTCTCCTATCTTGTGGAAAGGTGATAAAATGATTTTTGTGAGATAATCCCTTAATTAGGAGCGCCTTCATCTTCCCATTGAGATCCACATAGTGGTGTGAAGCCATAGGGTATAAAGATCCATCAATTTAGCAATCAACTCTTACTGACATTTTCTGTAAAAGGTAGCCTACTTTGTTCTACCGGGCTCCAGTTTTGCCCTTTCTGCTCTGTTGCGCGCCTCTGGCATTGCAATATCCATTACTGAGCTATCAGGTTACACACGGGGCAACAGACATACTGCAGGTTACTGCATATTTCCAATCTGGAGATTGAGGATCCATTTTTACCAGCACCTCTCACCCAGTTAGTCCTCACGCACTTCGCCGCTGATATAACATCTATATTTGCATAAAACTTTGTTTCGACCCAAATCTGTGAAACCAATGCTGACAGCAAATAAGGCCTGACCCTATCGGAAGTCATAAAATCCTGCACATGCTGGGCCCTGGCCAACAGCAATCCCCTTCCCACTGAGATCCCTACTTTAGTCTCTTAAATGGCCATAATAGAGAATAAGGAAAAATAGACAGTCGCAAATCAGTGTAATCGGGCAAATTCTCTAATCTGTAGACAAGTGGGGGTCCGACATGCCACAGACAAATAGGGGATGAATGGCATGGAGGCCGAGCACCTGCACTGCCACTCCTCTCTATTACAGGTATGGAAACAATCGGGTGGGACTGAGACATGAGACTCACGGGGGGATTACACACGTGCTACACAGGAACAGCGATAGGAATATATCACTCCAATTCAGCACAAAGCTCATGGGGCTGAGGAACCAGGAGACAGATGAAAAACGCCAAACAGCCGCGATGACATTATACATTTTCATAAATCATCAATGTTATCCCCTTTTATTTTTTATTTTTTTCTAAAATATTTTTCTTATTAAAGGGAAACAAAACTTGCCAAAACTTCATCCTGTAATATGTTATAAATATAAACTACATTAGATGTAAATATGAATCAGCTTATATTTCATTAAAGGTTTTCGCTTTATAAGATGCACCTGATTATAAGACGCACCCCCAAATTTGGTGAGGAAAAAGACCAATTTTTTATGTTAAAAGGAGGTGTGTCTTATAATACCAATGTCAGTCTTTCAAATCACATACTGTATACGTCCCTCATCCTGGTATCTATATAACCCCCATCCTGGCACATTGCCCCCTTGTGCTGGCACATAGCCCCCCCCATCCCATCTTGGATATGGCCCCCCTGGTCACTCTATGCCCCCCTCTCTCTATACGTCCCCTTGCTGGCACGCACATGGTCCCCCTCTATATGCCTCCCTGCTGGTATGCACACGGCCCCTGCGTCCCTATATTCCCCCCTGTTGGCATTCACACGCCCCCCGTCCATATATTCCCCCCCTGCTGGCACATATTGTCCCCCGTCCCTATATTCCCCCCTGCTGGCACACATGGCCCCCCCGACCCTATATGCCCCCCTGCTGTCACACATGGCCCCCGTCCCTATATTCCCCCCTGCTGTCACACATGGCCCCGTCCCTATATTCCCCCTGCTGGCATGCACACGGCCCCCCGTACCTATATTCCCCCCTACTGGCACACATGGCCCCCTGTCGCTATATTCCCCCCTGCTGTCACACATGGCCCTCGTCCCTATATTTCCCCCCCTGCTGGCAAGCACATGATAAAATAACAAACAGTTAACTCACCTTCTGATGATGGCTCCTCCTCCCAGCTCCCCTGTGGCTCTTCCTGTGTCTGTGCCGACATCCTCCTCCTGCAAGGGCGCGTGGCAGGAGCTGCTCATTAAGGCAGTTCATGGTAGCTTCAGGACCTTCCGTCACGTGACCAATAGGACTGCGGTCACGTGACTCGCAGTGCACACTGGGAGTCACGTGACCGCAGGTGCTATTGGTCACGTGACGGAAGGTCCTAAAGCTGCCATGAACTGCCTTAAGGAGCAGCTCCTGTTGTGCGCCCTTGCAGGAGGAGAATGTCAGCACAGGCACAGGAAGAGCCACAGGGGAGCTGTGAGCAGGAGCCATCATTGGAAGGTGAATATAGTGACGGGGCGGGGAGAGTGAAGGCACATGCAATATGCACCGCTCCCCTGTCTACCAACTCGGCGCGGCTTCAGCACCGAGGTGATGGACAGCGGGTGCAGTGAATATTACATGAGCCTAATGAGTGTGACCTCCCGCTGTCTCTGCAGCCCGCAGCCAGCCCACCCCAGCCCCCTGACACCATGCCAGAGCCGTCTCCCCCTACTCTATAGCACAGCAGCACACAAATACGGTAATCTGTCACCACATTTCACAATACATGCAGAATATGATATTAAACATTTCCTGATGAGGCTGGTGTACTTACTGTGAAAATGTCAGCCTGGCAGTTTATTAATTTTTAATTATTATTTAAACACAATCGCCATCCACCTAGCTTGACTGACCACTCAAATGCATACATATAACCCTTAAAATTCATATTTATTAGTAGATATTAAAAAAAACAGACATTTTTTTTTTACTGCACAACAATACAAAAAAAAAAAAAAAAAAAATACAGAAGGTCTGGGATAACCAGACCAAAGTGTCAGAGGTCTGAGATAATCAAACCATACTAATCTATAAAGCCAATACATCGACACTTAATATGTCTCCTCTTTTTGCATGTTTCATGACATAGTCAATTAATCCCAATTCCAAGAAGGACTTAATCAAGTTAAGTTTCCTGTATGTCCCTGGTTAGACAAATGATACTGACGAGACCTATACTAGACAGTCCTCTACGATCTTCTGAGGGGAGTTTATAGCGTATATCTCAGGGCTTCCTAGGCCACTGGTCTGGTTGTTCCAGACCTCCTGTGATTTTTTTGCATTACTGTTGTGCACTAAGGGTTTTTTCTAGGTGTTTTTAATACATACTAATAAATATTAATTTTAAGGGTTATATGTACGCATTTGAAAGTCCTTTATAACTATATATGACGTCTACAAAACCTGAATGACCGTTCCTCAGAGATCCTCCTCCCTGCTAATTAATCTCCATCCACCTAGCCTGACTGACTGCTCCTCATAGACCCTCCTCCCTGCTAATTAATCTTCATCCACGTAGCTTGACTGACTGCTCCTCAGTGTCCCTCCCCTCTCTACTGTTGCTGAATCTCCGCCCAATTAGCCTGATGGACAGATATTTGAGCGTCCCTCATTCCTGCTGCTGAATTATCACCCACTTAGCGTGACTCACAGCTTCTCAGAGTCCCTCCTCCCTGCTGTTGACTATCCGCCCACCTAGACTTATTGACAGTTACTCAGTGTGCCTGCTCTCTGCTGCTGAACCTACACCCACCTAGCATAATTAACACGTCTTCAGTGTCCCTCCTCCCTGCTGCTTTTGAGATCTCGCACTGCTCAGTACAAGCTGTAGCTGCCAGTTAGACCGGGCAAACCTTGTGAAACATGGTGACAAATCTCAATTAATAAGTTGTACAAATAAGTTGTTGTTATCATAGAGTGACACCCCTTCAGATTTTCCTCTTCCACATAAAGCAGACTTCAATATGCAAAAACAGGATTTTTTGGGTTGCTTACCGTAAAATCTGTTTCTCGGAGCCTTCATTGGGGGACACAGAGACCATGGGTGTATGCTGCTGCCACTAGGAGGCTGACACTATGCACAAAAAAAGGTTAGCCCCTCCTCCGCCGTATACACCCCACCGACCGGCAGGAAGTTCCTCAGTTAGTCAGAAAGCAGTAGGAGAAGTAACAGAATAGATTGAGAACAGAACAAACAACTCAACTGTAACAAACCGACAAACATAAGAACAGGAGTTGTAGAACATGGGAGGGTGCTGTGTCCCCCAATGAAGGCTCCGAGAAACAGATTTTACGGTAAGCAACCCAAAAAATCCTGTTTTCTCGTTCGCCTTATTGGGGGACACAGAGACCATGGGACGTCCCAAAGCAGTCCCTGGGGTGGGAAACAAACTTCCATCAGGCCAGTGGACTCACCACCGCAGCCTGCAGAATCCATCTACCTAGGCTGGCGTCCGCCGAAGCGTAGGTGTGGACCCTGTAGAATTTCACAAAGGTGTGAACCGATGACCACGTTGCAGCCTTGCAAAGCTGCAGCGCGGAAGCTCTGTGGCGCACCGCCCAGGAGGCACCCACCGCCCGGGTAGAGTGCGCTCTGACCCCTGGAGGGGCCACTCGATGCTTGACCCGGTATGCCTCCAAAATTGCCGATCTGATCCAGCGCGCAATAGTGGCCTTTGAGGCTGGGTGACCTTTCCTCGCCCCGTCAGGAATGATGAACAGAGAGTCTGACTTCCGCAAGGAAGTCGTCCGGGCTAGATAGACTCTCAATGCCCTGACTAGGTCCAGCTTGTTCAAGGACCGCTCCCGAGGGTGAGCTGGGCTCGGGCAGAAGGATGGCAGAACAATGTCCTCATTGAGGTGAAACGAAGATACCACCTTCGGAAGAAAAGAGGGCGGAGGCCGCAGAACTACCTTGTCCTGATGAAGGACCAAAAAAGGAGAGTGGCAAGAAAGTGCTGCTAATTCCGACACGCGCCGGATGGAGGTAATGGCCACCAGAAAGGCCACTTTCCAAGAAAGGAGGGAAAGGGAAACGTCCCTGAGAGGTTCAAAAGGAGGACCCTGCAGAACCTGAAGAACCAAATTAAGATCCCAAGGATCCACGGGCGCTCGGTACAGAGGAACCGTGTGAGCCACACCCTGGAGGAAGGTTTTGACCTGGGGCCGGGAGGCCAGCGTTTTCTGAAATAAAATGGACAGTGCCGAAACTTGACCCTTCAAGGAACTGAGAGCAAGCCCCGCATCCAGCCCTGCCTGCAGAAACGCCAGAATAGAAGGGAGCGAAAAAACCAAGGGCGCGATGTCATTGGTCTCACACCAGGAGAAATAGGCTTTCCAAGTACGGTAATAGATCTTCGAAGAAGGCGGCTTTCTGGCGCGGATCATGGTATGAATCACCCGATCAGAGAATCCTGCCCGTCTCAAAACCTCGGTCTCAACAGCCACGCCGTTAAATTGAGCGACCGAGAATTGGGGTGGCAAATCGGGCCTTGAGACAGCAGATTTGCCCTGTCGGGAAGCTTCCAGGGGGCGTCCGCGAGAAGGTTGACAATGTCCGCGAACCAAGACCTTCTGGGCCAATTCGGGGCGACTGGAATCCCCTCTGCTTTGATTTTCTTCAACAACTTGGGAAGAAGAGGCAGAGGAGGGAACAGGTAGGGGAGCTCGAACTGTGACCAAGGGACGGCCAGAGCGTCGGCGCCCACTGCCAGAGGGTCCCGAGACCTGGACACGAATTGTGGGACTTTCCTGTTGAGGCGAGATGCCATGAGGTCTACATCCGGAGTTCCCCACCGACGGCAGAGCAGATGAAACACCTCCGGATGTAGGGACCATTCCCCTGCCGCGAGACCCTCGCGGCTGAGGAAATCGGCGGCCCAGTTGTCCACGCCGGGAATGTGAACCGCGGAAATCGTTGGAACAAAGGTCTCTGCCCATTGAAGAATTCTGGACACTTCCGCCAGAGCTGAGACACTCCGTGTCCCCCCTTGGCGGTTGATATACGCCACCGCTGTGGCATTGTCTGTCTGAATCCTGACAGGCAGGCCCTTGAGGCGCCTTTCCCAGTGGACGAGAGCTAGATGGATCGCTCGTATCTCTAGGACATTGATCTGCAGAGCTGATTCCTGAGTCGGCCATCGACCCTGAACAGTGTGATTGCGGAACACTGCACCCCAGCCGATGAGGCTGGCGTCCGTAGTGACAATCTGCCAGTGAACGGGAAGAAAAGACCGCCCCAAGAGAATGAGGGGAGACGTCAACCACCAGTTGAGAGACTGCTTGATCCGGGATGAAAGGCGAACCGGACGATCCAGAGACAGAGCCGACCTGTTCCACCTGGACAAAATGGCCTGCTGGAGTGGCCTGGCGTGAAATTGGGCAAAGGGAACTGCCTCTATCGCCGCCACCATCTTCCCCAGGACCCTCATGGCTGTCCTGAGGGATGGAAATCGTGTGATCTGTAATGATCGCACGCCCTGCTGCAGGGAAAGGATCTTGTCTTGTGGGAGAAATACCCTTGACCGACGAGTGTCGAACAGAAGGCCCAGAAACACAAGGCGTTGAGTAGGGACCAGACAGGACTTTTTCCGGTTGATGATCCACCCAAAACTGGACAGGGTGTCTTGAACGATCGCCACACTTAGGCGGGCCTGTTGAAAGGAGGGAGCCTTGATCAGGATATCGTCGAGGTACGGAAAAAGAACGAGACCTCTGATCCTCAACAAGGCCATCAACGCCGCCATAATCTTCGTGAAGACTCTGGGAGCGGTGGCGAGCCCGAAAGGAAGCGCTACGAACTGGTAATGTTCGTGGTGAATCGCAAACCGCAGGAACTTCTGATGTCCGGGAAATATGGGCACATGTAGATAGGCATCTTGGATGTCTATGGAACCCATGAATTCCTGCTCCTCCATGGAAGCAATTACCGAGCGTACAGACTCCATCCGGAAGTGGCGAAGGCGAACTCTCTTGTTGAGTAACTTGAGATCCAAAATGGGCCGAACTGCCCCGTCCTTTTTCGGCACCACAAACAGGTTTGAATAAAACCCTGTGAAGCGTTCCGATTCGGGAACGGGCACAATCACCCCGGAACTGAGAAGAGAGGCGATGGCCGAACAGAACCCCGGGACCAAGGCCGGATCCCTCGGCGGACGGGATTGGAAGAAGCGATCCCGTGGAAGAGAAATGAACTCTATTTTGTATCCTGTTGATACAACCTCTCTGACCCAAGCGTCCTCTACTGAGGCGAGCCAGACGTCGCTGAAGAAAAGAAGTCGACCTCCCAATTGGAAGGGACCCACGGGAGACCGATGGTAGTCATGCGGATGTAGACCGTCCAGATCTAGATCTGGACGGTCTTCCCTGGGAAGAGTGGGACCACCAGGACGGAGTGGGCCTGAAGGAAACCTTCTTTCTTTCCTGACGTGCCTGTGGCCTTTGCTGGTTGGAAGGGTTTTCCGCCGTATTGAAACGGCGGAAAGTCCGAAAGGGACGAAACTGACGCCTTGGAGGAGGTCTGCGAGGCTTGGAGGGGAGAAGAGAACTCGTACCTCCGGTAGCGTCCTTAATAATCTGATCCAATTGTGATCCGAAGAGACGCACTCCCTGAAAAGGCAGATTGGTCAGAGACTTTTTAGAGGACAAGTCCGCCTGCCAGGCCTTGAGCCAAATTGTACGTCGGATTGCCACGATGTTACTTGACGCCTGAACTGCGCAAGATGCGGCATCCAGGGAGGCAGAAAGCAGATAATCCCCCGCATGGGAAATCTGATTGGCGAGATCGGCCAAATGCTCTGGTCGTGCCTTATCCAGAATGCCCTGCCGAAGGTCGTCTGCCCAAGTGGATATGGCCTTTGCTGCCCAAGAAGAAGCAAAGACTGGACATACCGCTGCTGATGCCGCTTCGAAGGCAGATTTTGCTAGAGATTCTATGATCCTATCATTAGAATCTTTTAGAGACGCCACACCTGACAGCGGAAGGACCGTATTATTAGAAAGTCTGGACACGGGAGGGTCCACCGAGGGAGAAGCGGCCCAGTTGACCGTGAGCTCTTTAGCAAACGGGTACAGTACGCCGAGACGCTTTCCTCTTTGAAAGCGTCTGGTCGGATCTGCTCTCTCCTTTGTAAAAATCTTTCCAAACTCAGAATGGAAGGGAAACACCCTGCATGGTGTTTCCGCCCGTCTGAACGAAACCTCCTGATCTGAGGATTTCGCAGGGGCGTCAGCGATGTCAAAGGTATGGTGAATCGCGGCAATGAGGTTTTGCACCGTAACCTTCATGTTCGCATCCTGGTCCGAATCCAGCTCTAAGACCCCTTCCGATTCCGAAAGCGCTTCGCCTGACTCGGGAGAGGAGGCCCGAGAGGGAGACTGCTGGGGACTATGGGGTGAGGTAGGACGAGGGGAAGACTCCGCCTGGAGGTCCTGCCTGGGCCTCTTGCGACTGCCGCTGGCTGGCTCAGATGGGACGTCCTGAGACGTGCTGGGTCCCGTCGAAGCTCCCAAGGGCAACTTGTCCAGAACGGCTACTAGGGACTGAGACACCTTGGTGAGGTCTGCCACTGACTGTGATAGAGAGGAGGCCCAGCCCGGCATGGGGGGCTCACTCACCACTGGGGCTATGGATGGCTCCTGAGCGGCGTCGGGCTGGATTGGATTGCTACAGTCCAGGCAGAGGGGAGTGGACTGACCTGAGGGAAGTTTGCGATTGCAAGAAGAGCACGCAAAGTACTTGACTAAGGTGCCAGAGGAGGCAGGGGGACGAGCGCGGTCAGACTTAGAATTAGACATACTGACGGACAGTCACTGAAGCCTTGCCGGAAGGTTGGGGGACAGGAGGCAGAGGAGGGTGTCAGTCTGCAGTATGCAGAGCTACTCACGGTCCGGTGTCCTATCGCAGCTTCCAATAAATGGAGATGCACGGTTCGTCCGGCTTGCAGGGGCACGGCTGAGGGAACAGCGTCCGGCTGACAGGCTGCGAAAATGGCGGCAGCCAGAGAGGAGCCGAGCAGGAAGCGCGCGCTTTCCTGCAGATGCAGAGGAGGGAGGTAGGCGGGGCTAGGCGCCGATGATAAAAATGGTGCCGCCCGCTAAGATGGTAGGGTGGGAGGGACGGCGCCGCCTCCGGGACGCTCAACCTGAGGGGAGAAGGCCGTGGGCGGGCTTAGAGCGGGCGGGAGGGAAGCCCGCCCGAGAATGGAGAAGGGGGCGTGGCAGCGACGCCGGACAAGGCCCCAGATTAAGCCGGGGCCTGGATTAGAAGAGGCGGCCGCCTGTCAGCACAGGGCGGCGCGGAGGCGTCGCAGAACCGCCGCGGTGGCTGCTACTGAGGACAGCTAGGACCCGGCAGAGGGGGGGGGGGAAGAGCTGTCCGATAACCAGCCAGGGCCTAAATAGCTGCAGCGGCCGCCTGGAGGCGTCGCAGCACTGTCACAGCGACCGCTGCCGAAGAATCCATGGAGTGGCCTGGCGTGGAACCCGCAGGGGAGAATGGGACTCAAGTCTCATACTTACCCTCCTGATCCGTTTCATCCAGCGTACTGTTTCAAGGAGAGTATCCTGCGCCTCAACCGACCTACCGGCTCTGGTAGGCAAGTGGGTGGGAGACGGGGAGCGAGGACCATCTGGAACGCCACATCCATGTTAGGGGTCTTGGTCCTGCTGTAGACTTATGAGGATACGGAGTGGCAGTACACGCCGTACTCATAGTCTCTTTGTGGGACTACAGATGTGACTATTCACACTGTATCCCTCCGAAAAAACCTGAAAAGAAACGACGCACATCGAGGTAGATATGGGTCTAATCAAAGACCCGTGTCCACCTCCTACTGACACTAAGCTAAACTGAGGAACTTCCTGCCGGTCGGTGGGGTGTATACGGCGGAGGAGGGGCTAACCTTTTTTTGTGCATAGTGTCAGCCTCCTAGTGGCAGCAGCATACACCCATGGTCTCTGTGTCCCCCAATAAGGCGAACGAGAAATTCTGCATCCATTAGATAACATGGCAGGACAATTGCTAATATGGATTCACACTGTAAAGTGATCTGTGTACCTGTTGATGAGGGGGTTTTGTGTCTCCTTATGGTAGAACACTGGGATAGGGACACCCCAGCTCCGCTGCCTGGATATGCACCAGTATGTGCGGCGTCCCAGCATCTCAATCATCCTGTTGGCAGCTGATGCCGGGGTAAACTTCACTTTTTTCAGAACTTCCTGTAAATAAATGAGCACTATTTCATGCACAGAAAATGGTGATGTGCTAACGAAGAAAATCCCCCCGCCATTCCAGTGTTTCGACGAGGATCATCAGAGTGAACCATGCTGGAGTGGCAGGGGGCTCACCAGGTGAGCAAATATAAATCGCGAAGTCATTATACTATGCCATCATTTTATGACTGATGGGATCCAACTCCATTGAGTCTGCACATCGTTGCGCGGTGATACACACGATGTCGCACTGGGCCGGCTAAGCAATGGAAGACCGGAGAACGGCGGCAGGTAAGGAGGTGGTTCGCAGGGCTCCCATCCGGTGACCATGGACTATTAACATAGCTGCGGGTCCTGCAAATTGATTTGCTCAACTATATACTAAGACCTGTTTCACACATCCGTCTTTTACATCAGCTGCAATCCGCGAAAATGGCCGGACTCGGATCTGCAATCGTTTTGAAAGGAATATGTGGCAGCGGACCGTTGCTTTGACGGATCCGAAATTTAAAGGAACGTGTGTGGGGGGGGGGCCGCTTTTTTTCTTACCAGCCGCCAGAACGGGATTTAGGGTTAAATTTCCAGCAAAAGCAATGCTTCCGGGCATGCACAGTGCCAATTGCGGATCCGGCCAGCCAAAAAAAACGTTGCATTGTCCGTCCTGCCATGTCAGTGGACGCCAAAATGTTGGCGGATCCGTAAAAAAACGGATCCATCGGATGACCATCTGTCAAGATCCGCCGCTAATGAAAGTCAATGGGAAAAAAACCGGATCCGTCAAGAAAAATGGCGGATTCGTTTTTTTTTTGCAAAACGGCGGATTTTGACTGATGGACACAAACGGATGTGTGAAACAGGCCTAAGTTAGCTTTCTTTTGGAGCCATTTTTCTATACATACAATTATGGTGAAATCTAATACGTACATAATATATTTTACATTGCAATTATTATAAGGTAGAATGTATTTTTTTTTTTATACTTTTTTCTGTTTATAGGGTTTACTGATAAAGTTTAATTAATTATATTTTTGGATAGACAGGACTTTTACGGAGGCGGCGATACCAAATATATACCACAGTATTGCAGTAAATATAGTAAAATTCAAAGCTATGACCAATCATGGGTTGGTCTTCACAGGAGTATCTTCAAGGCAGACATGGAGGGCCCTTCAGCCATCGCAACCCATTGTGATCGTCAATACTGGGAATAGGTTAAAGGAGATTTCTCCATATAAGAAATGTATCCACAGGACCCCCATGACCACGAGAATACCACACTAATGTAAAAAGGGTCACATATCAGCCATGAAAATGTGGTAGCATTAACAATGGCAGTAGTCAGTGAAAGAGTGCATGTAGAATAATGTATGTACAGGATAATCGGTGTCTGCCATTACCTGAGCCTTGTCCTTTACATTAGCCGTGTTGACAAACCACTGCCGGCTGGTCCGGATGATGATGGGCTTCTTGGTCCTCCAGTCATAGGGGTAACTATGAATTAAACTCTCCTCCTTAACCAGATTCTTTGCACAGTGCAGCATCTGTATAACTAGAAGGGAGAAACAAATGTAACTAAGGGACTAGGAGACAAGACTTTATATTCGCCGACGTGTCATTTTATACCATCTACGGTGTCACCAAGCAAAAGTGGCTAATTTTTATGTTTATTTTATTCCCGATGCTCCCTATTATTCGGTTTTATTTAAATCAGGCATACGGTTCCAGAGAAATGGGATTTTTTTATTTGGTGTTATTTTTATGATCTTTAGGAAGGAGGTGATGCTCATGAAATTTACACACGCCCCAGAGGATCACCCCAATTTCTCTGGATTCGTATGGTGGATTTAAAAAAAACAAAAACAAATTGGAATTCCCGAGAGCAGTGAGAATAGAAAAAAAAAGGCGTCACTTTTACCTGGTGACAGGTCCTTTTTTAAAACAATCTAAAAAAAACAACTGAATATTCGGGGGAAGAAAATGAGAGCAAAAATTGTTCACTATTACTTGGTGACAGGTAAATTAAATCTTCATTTTGGCAGATCTTCACCACAATTTGACATTTTCTGGCGTAAAGCTTAATATATTTTAAGGTTGCTGCCTAGTCCGCATTTGGTTCTCTACACCCACGTTTTCAGCTTTTGCCGAGCATAGCACAAAAAAATAAATAATTTTGAGCAATTTGCAACTTTAAGTTTTTCTCTATCGCTTCATTGGGGGACACAGGTAACCATGGGTGTATGCTGCTGCCACAAGGAGGCCAACACTAGGATAAAAAAAATTAGGTCATTCTCAGCAGTGCACACTCACCAACTGGCACAAAGATAAAGGCAGCTCAGACTTGTTTCTACCTTTAGGGCCATACAGCACTTTATTAATCTTTTCAGATCAATTCGGAACGGGGGGGCCTTCTGGTCTCAGGCACATCCTACCAGAGCCTCTCTATGGCTGGGTTCACATAGCGTTAATGCGATGCGTTTAACGCATCCGTTACACTGTGGCATTAACGCTATGTAACAGATGCGTTAACGCTGCCATAGACTGCTATAGATGAGTGCATCGCTAACGCATGCCACAATCGGCATGCGTTAGCGATGTGCCGTCATTCTGTGACGGACCCTCGGACGCGGACTGCAGTGTCCAAGGGTCCGTCACTGCTAGCGCAGATGAAGCATCTGCGCTAGCGGGAACACAACGCGATCGCATTATGGGGGTAGCGTTAATGTAGTCCGTCAACGCTATGTGTTGACCGGACTGCATTAACGCTATGTGAACCTGGCCCAAGAGTCCCCTCTCACTTCAGGACATTCACTCTGCAGTCTACATCCGCGTTGCTATCATCCAGTGATGATCTTTAAAATCTAAGCCCATGCTTCGACAAGGCCTACCCTTCCTGCCCATCCCCCAGCTCCTGGTGACTTTGCAAGCGTTTCTCCATGCCTTTTTATCTGTGGCCCTGCCCCGCAGTTAGTCAGCTTTCGCTGTCCTGACGTGCCAAGAACCTGGCCACTTTTCATAGCACGCTTTCAGGGTCCTGCCCACCTTTCCCCGTGCTGTCGCCTACACTACACTTCCTGCCGGCAGCATTCAGACTCCCACTACAGAAGAAAGCGCCACACTGACTGCTACAGCGAGACCCCACTCGTGCGGAGGGATGTTTGTTATGATTGGGTCACCGAGGAGGAAAGCAAGACCAAGCTAAGCAACAGAAAACCAGAGAGGTTGGTAACTAAGCGGATTGCAGACCCCTGATCCTATCCACACAACTAGCAGTAGCCGTGGAGCGTACCTACGATGATCCTAGACGCCTTGACACAGCTGGAGAACTAAATAAGCCTAAAGCAAGAAAGGGGAAATCTAAACTGCCCCAGAGCAGACCCCAAAGGAATAGACAGCCCCCAAACATATATTGTCGGTGAAACAAGATAAAAAAAAACACAAACGCAGGTAGGAAAATAGACTGAGCAAACGATGGGGCCCACACTGACTAGACAGGACAGGAAAGGAAAGACACTGTCTGCAATCACACAAAAAACCCTGCAAAAAATGCCCAACACGTCTGATAGAAAAATACTGAAGTCACTAGACTTAGCCCACTATATCAGCACTCTGGTATATTCTGAAAACAGAGCAAAGAGAGGCCAATCTAATAAGGGACAAAAACAAATTGGCACAAACAGTAACATAAGGATGGAAATTCAGCACAGCCCCAGCCGGGGCTGGCTGACCACACAAAACTGAAATAGACAAAACCAGAGCAAATGTGAACAATAGCAAAAGAACACTTAGCTGAGCATGCAGGGACTGAGCTGGAAACTAAGACCTCAGGAGGCAGGAAAAAATCACCAGCAGGGATAGAGGGAGTCGGCTGTCTTAAATCCAGTCAGAAACTCCAGATCTCCAGTCATCCTCCTCATTATCAGGTGGCAGGCCTCTGTTAATTAGATCAGCTCCATTACCTCGAGTAACCACCAGAGGGAGCCCGGGAAGAGAACTCACGACCCCTCTGTCAATACAACCAGCTCCACTACCTTCACTAGTAACAAGAGGTAGGCCAGAAAGCGAATTCACAACAGATGTCCCCACGGCATCTAATCTTCTCAACGGATCGGGTAAGCCATGTCCATCTCAGGCACACAGGCTCTGGCACTCCTCAGCAGCATCCATCACACTAGTACCTGCTATAAGTCCAGATCTAGGTAGAGTCTCCCCTGTCCCACCCACCTATCATTCTTAACTTTGCCTGTCCTTGCTGTAAGAAAAAAAACCCTTCCCTCTGGTCAACACATGCCGCTCTGCCCTAACTGCAGCCCTCCCATGATGCAAGCCACCCAGGAACCCTTCACTGCCCTGGAAGAGCGTGCATCTCCTCTCCCCGAGTGGGCCGCCTCCCTATCCAAATCTGTTGCTGACCTGACCAGGGTTTCCCAGACGCTGGTTTCGGTCTTCGAACTTTTTCCCAATACAGCAGCAAATGCCTGTTTCCCGATCGTTCCACGGCACAGATCGGGCTCACCCTCTCGTACAGTCACTCATGGCAGATCACAGATGAGATCAAGTAAGCTGTCCCGTTTCTCCTCCTCCAGATCTTCTTCACCATCTACAACCTCCAGATTAGCCTCTATTTACAATCTTCCACCCCCAGCCCCCAAACAGCCTAGGGATCTGACCGTCACCCGGAGTTAGATTCAGACACTGATTCTGAGCATGCATCCAAGCTGTGGGACATGATGAACAATGTGATTCTTGCGATGAATCAGACTCTCAACATCAAGGAACAGGACTCCTCCCACTACGGAACCGGCAGTATACTTCAAGAGGGCAAAAACGTTCTTAAACCCTAATGAGTTTGATGAGATACTTTCCCATGGGTAGGAGCGCATGGATGAACATTTCCAGAGAAAGAGACATATGGATATCTGGTACCCATTCCCCCGACCGGCTCAATCTTTGGGCTGAGTCTCCGATTGTGAACCTGTCATCAAACACGTTCCTCCTTGCTTCGGATGGCGGCTCCTTCAAAGATCTTTCTGATAGACAAATTGAATCGTTGGCCAAGTCAAACTATGAAGCTGCGGGGTCCTCGCTCTTCCTCAACTTTGCCTCCACCTGGGTGTCTAAATCAGCTTCTGCCAGGGCCAAGTTCCTTCGTCAAGGCATCCTTTCAGGAGCCCCAACCGACAAACTAGCTGATCAAATTGCCCACGTGGGTAAATATATCCTCACAGCGTCTCTCAACGCTGCAAGTTGCTCAGCAATCGCTTCCTATTCGCCAAGTCCTTTGCCTTAAGGCTTGGAATGCAGACGCTGCTTATAAAAAAATCCCTCACCAGTCTCCCCTATCAGGGTCTTTGCCTGTTCGGAACCAAACAGGATCAGATAATTTCCGACGCGACCAGAAGGAAGAGTACCTCTCTTCCCCAGCAAAGACGCAACCGCCCCTCGCCAGAAACCGCACTCTGCATTTTTGCTCCTTTCATCATTTTTCGTCCTCTGGAATACCCAACCACCGGGAACATTCCCTTGCACAGCAGATGATGAGACCCTCCTTCAAGCCAGCCCCTTCCTGGAGTCCACGAAGCCATCAAAGCAAGCCTTTCCAAACCAGGTCAAACAGATTTTCTTCCGCATGACTAGCTGCTCCCACCTGGGGACCCCCCCCTAGGCTGGGCGGCCGTCTTCTGCTAATCAGGGACGTGTGGCTCTCTGTGGTCGCTGACAACTGGATCAGAGAGGTCATCTCCACCGGTTACAAAATGGAGTTTTCATCTCTGCTCTGATACCGTTTTTTCACAGTTACGGCCCCCAGGGGATTCCTCCCTGGTTCCCAGGTTCTTTCAAGCAATCACCTCCCTACTTCAATCCAGCATCATCATTCCCTTTCCTCCTAAAGAGCATTTTTCAGGTTTCTATTCAAATTTCTTTGTAGTCCCAAAAAAAGCATGGTTCTGTCCGACTCCTGGGAGCTCACCCTGATTTTCCTCTTTGGGCCCATTCAGGACATTTCTCTTTCTCTGCTTTCCTGAAAGTTTTCCTTCCTGGTGGCCGTAACTTCTATCAGTCACATCTTGGAGCAGGCGGCTCTTTGATACAGCTCGCCCTTTCTTGTCTTTCACCTGGACAAGATGGGGCTACGTCCAGTGCCTTCTTTTCTCCCAAAGGCGATTTCTATTCTTCCTTTCTTTTGTCCATACCAAATCATCCTCAGGAACAATTTCTCGACATGTTGGTCCTTGTCAGGGCTCTGCATGTCTATCCATCCAGAACAGCATCTTTCAGACATTCTGACTCCTTGTTCGTGATTCCAGAGAGTCACCGCAGAGGACTTCTGGCCTTCAAGGCCATAATTGCCCACTGGATCTGCTCTGCCATTTTGGAAGTGTATCACACAAAGGATAGACGGCCCCCGCCTGGATCAAAGCTCACTGCACTAGAGCAGTTGGGGCCTCCTGGGCAGTTTCCCATCAAGGCTGCTACATGGGCTTCAGTACATACCTTCTCAAAGTACTACAGAGTGCATACCCATGCCTCGGCTGATGGGAGCTGAGATAGTAAGTTTTGCTAGCGGCAGTCACCCGGGCATAGTCCTGCTTTGGATGCTCTTTCGTTTCTTTTTTTTTTCCCACCCTTGGGACTGCTTTAGCTCGTCCCATGGTTTCCTGTGTCCCCCAATTAAGGCTCCAAGAAAAAAAAATTACGTTAAGTACCCCAAACCTTGTTTTTTATGCCATTTGAGACTTTTTTCCTTAATCATTTTTCAGACTCAATTTCCATGAAAAATTGACATTAGCTACTTGATAAATGTGAGTCTTTTTTTTACATTATACTTATCTAGGGTGGACAAATTACTAGGGCTTAGTAGTCAATTGGACCTCATCTCACTGTACCTGCTTATTTTTGTTCAAGCAGCTAAAAATAAGAGACAGACAAATGGATAGTCTGATAGACAAACAGCTGGGTATTTTTCTGACAGCCTTTGATCCATTAGTGGCTTTGGCTCACAAAACTGATACAAAATCTTCAAGTCTGATTGCAGCCCAGAGTGCCCTCTACAGTGCAATTCCGTTAAATTGAGATTTTACTACCCTTTTACAGATTACATACCGGCTTCATTTCCATCTTCAAGCACAACTTTACTTTCCAAATCAGCTCCTGCTTCAGCAGTAAAGCGTCCGGCTTCATCCACAAGACAGTCCTTCAGAAAACGAGGGGGGGGAAACTTATATAAGAAGTAAATGAACTTTAAATGACAAAAAAAAAAAAAAAAAAAGAGATGATCATTTCCGCAATGGTCTTTGCTTGCTTTGTAAGATATTTCAGCGGGGTTTGTGCTGATTACTCTGCACAAATAGCAGAAATTTAGAGGAAGACGCTCTAAGGGACACAGGACAAGGCTTCGCAAAAACAATATTTTTTACCTACAGCTCCCGATAGGTTACATGGGAAGTCCAGTGTTAGAAAACATAACTGCTATATATCAGCGCCACCCTTGTCTACAGCTTTTGTCTGGTACTGCAACTTGAATGGTGCAAAACTGCAAAGTCACACATCATCTGAAGACAAAGGTGGCGTTTTTTTGTTTTTTTTAAGAAGGCAGCCATGTTTCTTCTAATCCTGAATGACAATGGTTGTAATGAACCAAATGACCATTTTTTACAAGCATCAATAGTCACTGACCACAGGTAACTTGTGATTAGAGGCTACTCCGTAGTCTTCGATGCCGTGAGCCGGCGCGGTGTGCACAAGGCCGGTGCCCTTTCCCATAGTCACGTGGTTTGCAGCTAGGAGGGGAGATGTGCGTCCAGGTATGGCAGGGTGATCGCAGACGCCATTCTCCAAATCAGCTCCTGGGTTGTCAGAGAAGGAAGACATAATGAAAATTTACCAAACAACTATAATGAAAAGCTGCAGATATTTCTCATGTTTATTAGTAGAAAATCATAGCTGCTTTCTGACACAAACAAGGTCACTACTCTCCAGGGGTTATATGCGATGAAGCAGCTCAGCTCCATTGAAGTGAATACGACCTGAGCGGCAATTCCATACACAACCCATTGACAGGTGTAACGATCCCTACTGAGGATCTGTCACCAGATTTCACAATATAATCTGCACAGATTACTAAAAAAAACAAACTGTTAGATCTGATGATACTGGTGTGCTTACTTTGACATTCAAGTAAGTATGGCTGCATTACCATTTTATGAAAAGCTGTTGGAGAAAATAGCGTAAAATAAGGGTCTTATCTGAAATAAAGGTGGCCAATAAATTATGATTGCACTCACCAGACGTAGCTGTAATAAGGCATAGAAAAGATTCGCTGCAGCAGATCCATGGGTCCAGCAGGACCGGCCGTTAGATATCAAAGATGGGAGAAAGCCTGGTTACCGTTCTGCGCTGCTGAATCACTGCATGTCCAGACATATTAATAGTAATTGTGGTTTTATTCAACGCGTTTCAGAGTACAATAGACTCCATCAGGAAATATCAGGTATTCAGCAGCGCAGAACATTAACCACACTTTCTCCCATCTCTGATGCATAACCATTTTCGGATGCTATCCTGAGGATTATACAGTAAGTCACCAGCCCCATCAGGTCTTAGAGATCTAATAGATAATGTATATAGTTTGTATTGTGATATCTGCTCTAACAAATCTCTTACAAGATGTAGTGAACAATAGTTGCACTCTGCAGACAGAATTAATAAAATTCACCTTTAAATGTTGTAATGACCTCAAATTTAGTCCCCAGGGAAAGTGCCGTAGACTCCACACAATCAGCAGCCAGGATATACATCTCCCCTGAAGATCCACACTTCACGATGGAGTACCTGCAAGTAATACAGAGGATTAGGCAGGATCTGTTAGGGCAGATTTACACTGGCCGATCATCGAGAATGAGAGTGCCTGTGCTCGCTGGCTTCCCAGATAATCATGCAGTGGATCACTCCAATGAGCAAAACAGCGAGATTGCGGTACTATTTTCATCCACTATACAGTGTAGGGGAGCTGGGCCACTTCTGGTACGACATCGCACCCTTCAATCAGCTGATTGGTTGGGGTCTGACTCTTGTCACCCCAACCAATCTCATATCGATGACCTATCCCTAAGCCATCATAAAAGAAAATACAAAGAGGAACGAAGAATATACAGTCATGGCTGAAAAAGAGTTGTCACCCTTACAGCTTACAAAGAATGCCTCTTTTACTGGGTCCTCCATTGGATGACATTTCATACAGACATTCCATAAATTTACCATCTCATCCAGATAGCAAAATCTTGGATGTACAAGTCTTGTCGACTTTACTGTCCTATATAATATCAATGTGACTATAAAAAAAGACGTACATGGTTTCCGGCATGTAGCAGACCGCCTGGTTAGCTGGAATGGTCCATGGCTGTGTCGTCCAAATCAGGGCACTGACCGTAGCGGATCCATCTGTGAATCAAACAAAGTATAATAATCGCTGTATTGCTGCTGATCGGGCCTACTAAACATGCCAAGAAATGCTCAAAATGTGCTGTGTCGCCCCCTGCTGATTGTGTTGTGTTTCTGCCAGAAACTCTTAAAGCTGAAAAAAAATTTCAAAGAGACATGCCGTAGAGGTCGCTAAAATGGAGAAGTGTTCAGCTAAGCAGCGCTCTTCTTCAAGACAGGTGGAGTCAGTCTTGTGCATCAGAGGAGAGCTGAGCACTTCCGCTCCTTTAGCAATAGAAGGATGTCTCCGTTCCTGGACCTCATATGAAAACATTCAAAATTTTTTTAAAAAGTTCAGCTACACTTTACATCCATCCAAGAACTGGCCTTATAGTCTTAACCAGCTCTCTGATACTGCCCCCTATAGACAGGAGTATGGAACTTTATGCCGATAATATTTTTTTTAAAGAATTTTCTTCATGTCTGAAATTATTTTCCAAGTTGCATGTATGAAATAGGGCACATTAAAGAGAATGTTTTGTTACCTATGACAGAGGCGAGTTTGGGGGGAGGCTTCTGCAGAGGAAACTTTACAAAAATGGATCGGCTGACGTGTTGCTGGTTGTATTCTAATTCGGCTTCAGCCAGGGCTGTTCTAGAAAGTTGCGCGAAAAAAAAAAAAAAAAAAAAGAAAAATGTGATCAAATAAAAATACATCCTAAAATATTACATAGGATTATAAAAGATTTGCTGGAGCCTGGGTCAAGGCATATGTCATGGGGGCCTTGTGAAAGCCAAGGCTGACCAGGATGCCAGCATTCGAGTGTCGGAACTGAGAGTTAGTAGGACCCAGAACCAATGTTGACGCCTGACCGGGGTCCTGCGAATCTTTTTGCTAATTTCTACCAAAGAAAAGTAACAAATGATGAAAAAAAAGAAATAATATTACAGCCTCACAGTTTTGTTATAATCCAAACACCTGGGGTGCGACTACAGTGTAGAGTTTACAAAAAAAAAGGTACAGCGCTACACACGGCAGGTATTATATTCCTTACCTTGTTGATGGGGACCAAAATACGGGTCTGTAATCCCGGTATATGTGACCCTGTACAGAGAAGAACGGAAAAATTATATATTTAAGAACCCCTTAATTACCACCCATGTGCTTTTTTAGTGTGGGCCTTGCTTACATTGCATAGTTTTTACAGCGCCGCATCATACCAGACTGCCCATGGAATGGCAGCTCAGCTGTCACATGACAGCCCAGCTCCTGCTTTAATGGCCAGGACTTGAAGGTCGCCGTTTAACCATTTGATTGTCACAAAGTGACTGCACCCTGGGAAAAGTGGTTTCCCAGAAGATTGGTAACATATAGAATAAACATAAATAAAATAAATTAAAAAAAATCTACAAAAAAAACAAAAACCAAGCAATCATTTGGTATAGTATAAGTAAAGATGGCGGTAAGCTGGAGTTCACTGCGTGCTTACCTTTTCGTGCATCTTAAAGAAAACATCGAGCTGCTTTGCCTCGTAATTCTTATCATATGTGTAATAACATTTATCCCAGTCGGCCATTACTCCCCAGCGGATGAAGGAGGACTTCTGCTTCTCAATGGCCTTTTCTGCAAATGCTCTAGCTGGAGAGACGCAGAGGAAAAGATTAATTCATTTTTTATTATTCCAATTCCTTTAGTCTTTAAGATAAGTCATCAATAATTGATGGCGGACCGAAACCCAGCACCCACCGCCGATCAGCCGTTGTCAGTTCTTGCACCGATTCCGTAAACGGAGCAATGGTTGTCCTGGGATACGGTAGCTCAGCTCCTATTCACTTAAAAGAGACTGAGCTGCAGTACCAGGCACAGCAACTACAAGAACAAGCTCATATGGTGTTTGTAAAAACAAGCATAATGGCCAATTTATTCTGAAGGAAGATGGTGGTCTCGGAGGTTAGACCCCACCTTGTGATGGCATATCCTAAGGATATATAACTGGACTTACACAGAGGTGTTATATACACAAATCAGAAGCCTTGAACGATGATGATCCGGGGTGCTGCAGATGGCTGCTGATTACTAAAATGAAGGGTGAGCACCCCACTCTTCCATGACTGAAGAACACACCGACCCCACTTATAAAAATGGGTGCGGTTATGCTTTATAGAGGTCTCAACAAAATTTGTATTCCGTGAAGCCTCCTTATTTATGTAATAGTGCGTAAGGGTCTTAGAATACTTACTCGCCGTTGTTTCCAATTTCCAGCTCCGCTCCATAACCTGAAAGACTATCCGGCTCATACAGAGGCTTACGTATGGACCGGAAGTTGCTTTTGCCAAGTAATTCTAAGGAGCGCCATCTTCACCAGTTACCTGCGCTGCCCAGATTCCAAGTGACCGCTCTACAGTTTTGTTGGTTCACTCCATGTTTTCTGCGTGGTTTTCTCTGTATAAGTCTACGAGACTCAGGACGAGGATCCATAGAATTACAGTGAGAAAAATTATTTGCGGTCCAAACATAAATCCCGGTAGGAGCCAGCAAGTCTGATTTTAAGTCACTTGAGACAGAAGAGGAACAGAGCGGCGCTGGAGACCAGGGAAGACGGCGATCACTAATTTTTTTTTAAGGCTGGGATCACACATGCGAGAAACACAGCCGAGTCTCGCATGTTAATACCCGGCACAGCCTGTGTGGACTTAATGAATGTCACACAGGACTCTTCATCAATCTGACTCCAACTTTCTCTGATTGCTGTTGCCAGATCAGCTTTGCAGGTTGGAGCCTTGTCATGGACAATTTTCTTCAACTTCCACCAAACATTTTCTATTGGATTGAGATCCGGACTATTTTCAGGCCATGACATTGACCTTATGTGTCTTTTTCAAGAAATGTTTTCACAGTTTTTGCTCTATGGCAGGATGCATTATCCTCTTGAAAAATGAAATCATCCTCCCCAAACATCCTTTCAATTGATGGGATAAGAAAAGCGTCCAAAATATCAACATTAACTTGTGCATTTATTGCAGATGTAATGACATCCATCTCCCCAGTGCCTTTACTTGACATGCAGCCCCATATCATCAATGACTGTGGAAATTTGCATGTTATCTTCTGGCAGTCATCTTTATAAATCTCATTGGAACGGCACCAAACAAAAGTTCCAGCATCATCACCTTGCCCACTGCAGATTCGCGATTCATCACTGAATAGGACTTTCATCCAGTCATCCACAGTCCACGATTGCTTTTCCTTAGCCCATTATAACCTTTTTTTTCTGTTTGAGTGTTAATGATGGCTTTCGTTTAGCTTTTCTGTATGTAAATCCCATTTCCTTTAGGCGGTTTCTTACAGTTCGGTCACAGACGTTGACTCCAGTTTCTCCCATTCGTTCATTTGTTTTGTTGTGCATTTCCTGTTTTGGAGACATATTGCTTTAAGGCCGGTTTCACATTTGCGTTTAGGGCCGCAGCGTCGGCCTGCGCACGGCCGTCGCTAAGCCCCGCCTCCTCCGGTAGCTCCGCCTCTGGGCACATGACGCTGCATGCGTCATGAGTCCCCTATCTTTATCACTGAGGACGCAGGCCGTGAGCAGTATGCGTTTGGCGGCGCCTGCGTCCTTTTGACGGTGCGCCGAGCGCAACCAAATTGCAACAGGTTGCGTTTAGCGCTGGTCGGCGCACCATCAAAAGGACGCAGGCGCCACCAAACGCATATTGCGCACGGCCTGCGCCCTCAGTGATAAAGATAGGGGACGCATGACGCATGCAGCGTCATGTTACCGGAGGAGGCGGGGCTTAGCGGCGGCCGTGCGCAGGCCGACGCTGCGGCCCTAAATGCAAATGTGAAACCGGCCTAACCCCTTAACGACCGCCGATACGCCTTTTAACGGCGGTAATTAAGTGTACATATACCACAGCGCCGCTAATTCACGGCACTGTGGAGAAAGTGAATAGCGCCCCCCCAGTGTCGGATTTTCTCCGGGGTCTCAGCAGCCGGGGGTAGCCGAGACCCAAGAGAACATGAATCGGTCGCTTTTGCGATCGCCGTTATTAACCCTATAAAGGCAACCGCAAAAAAAGAAAAAAATAGCCGCAATTTTGCATTAAATTTCTCTTTCCTCTGATGTGATCGCACATCAGAGGAGAGAGAACTAGGGTCCCCGATCCCCCCCCGGTACCTCTCCGTGGTCCAGGGTCCCTAAACTATCATAGTGATCAAAATAAAAAAAATTGTACATAAACCCCCCCCATCCCCGTTTATCACCCCCTTAGTTAGGCGAACATAACGAAATAAAGAAAATATTTTTTTTTTCCAGCTTTCCATTAGGGCTAGGGCTAGGGTTAGGGCTAGGGTGAAGGCGAACTAGGACTAGGGTTAGAATTATGATTAGGGCTAGGGATGGGATTAGTGTTAGGGGTGTTTTGTGGTTAGGGTTGGAGCAAGAATTGAGGGGTTTCCACTATTTACCAACTTTGGGGGTCTAAAAAATGGGGTAAAAAAAAAAAAATCACTTTTGTAGAAATAAAAGACTTTTTATTTTCACGGCTCTGCGTTTATAAACTTCTGTGAAGCACTTGGGGGTTCAAAGTGCTCACCACACATCTAGATAAGTTCCTTAGGGGGTCTAATTTCCAAAATGGGTTCACTTGTGGGGGTTTCCACTGTTTAGGCCCATCAGGGGCTCTACATGACGCCCGCAGACCATTCCATTAAAGTCTGCATTCCAAAATGGCACTCCTTCCCTTCCAAGCTCTCCCATGCGCCCAAACAGTGGTTCCCCCCCACATATGGGGTATCAGCGTACTCAGGAATAAAAAAATCGCACAATAACTGTGGGGGTATGATTTCTCCTGTTACCCTTGTAAAAATAAAAATTTGGAGGCGAAAAGATCATTTTTGTGGAAAAAAAATGGATTTTTTATTTTCACGGCTCTACGTTATAAACTTCTGTGAAGCACTTGAAGGTTCAAAGTGCTCACCACACATTTACATAAGTTCCTAAATGGGTCTAGTTTCCAAAATGGGGTCACTTGTTGGAGGTTTCCACTGTTTAGGCACATTAAGGGCTCTACGAACGCAACATGGCATCCAATCTCAATTCCAGCCAATTCTGCGTTGAAAAAGTAAAACGGCGCTCCTTCCCTTGCGAGCTCCGCCGTGTGCTGAAAAAGTGGTTTACCCCCACATATGGGGTATCGGCGTATTCAGGAGAAATTGTACAACAAATTTTGTGGTTGATTTTCTCTTTTAACACTTGTGAAAATAAAAAAAATTGGTTCTGAAGTAAATTTTTGCAAAAAAAAGTTAAATGTTAATTTTTTCCTTCCACATTGCTTTAGTTCCTGTGAAGGACGTAAAGGGTTAATATACTTCTTGAATGTGGTTTTGAGCACCTTGAGGGGTCTAGTTTTTAGAATGGTGCCACTTTTGGGTATTTTCTGTCATGAACACCCCTCAAAATGACTTTAAATATGATGTGGTCCCTAAAAAAAATGGTTTTGTAAATTTTGTTGTAAAAATGTGAAATCGCTGGTCAACTTTTAACCCTTATAACTTCCTAACAAAAAAACATTTTGCTTCCAAAATTGTGCTGATGTAAAGTTGACATGTGGGAAATGTTATTTATTAAGAAATTTGTGTGACACATCTCTCTGATTTAAGGGCATAGAAATTTAAAGTTTTAAAATTGCAAAATTTTCACTATATTTCCGTTTTTTTCATAAATAAACACAAGACTTATCGAAGAAATTTTACCACTAACATGAAGTACAATATGTCACGAAAAAACAATCTCAGAGTCAGCGGGATACATTAAAGCGTTCCAGAGATATAACCTCATAAAGTGACAGGGGTCAGAATTGTAAAAATTGGCCTGGTCATTAAGCTGCAAACTGGCTCTGTCGCTAAGGGCTTAAGTTTCCGGTCTTGACGCTTTGATGCCTTCCTTGGTCTACCAGTATGTTTGCCTTTAACAATCTTTCCATGTTGTTTGTATTTGGTCCAGATTTTAGACACAACTGACTGTGAACAACCAACATTTTTTGCCACACTGCGTGATGATTTACCCTCTTTTAAGAGTTTGATAATCCTCTGCTTTGTTTCAATAGACATCTCTCGTGTTGGAGCCATGATTCCTGTCAGTCCACTTGGTGCAACAGCTCTACAAGGTGTGATCACTCCTTTTTACTTGCTGACTAGCGAGCACATCTAATTTGATGCAGGTGTTAGTTGTGGGAATGAAAATTTACAGGGTGATTCCACAACTTTTTCCTCAGAATTGAGTGATTCCATAATTTTTTCCCTATGCTTGGTTTAAAAAAGTAACCATTACTGACTACCACATTTTTTGTCCTTGATTTCTTTTAGTGTTTCTAAACACCAGAAAGTTGCCATTTGAATTGACTTTAGTTTTGGGCCACGTCTGTGATCTGCTTTGTTGCTACGAAATTAAACAACTGAATGAACATCCTCCAAGGCCGGTGATTCCAAAATTTTTGCCAGGGGTTGTATAAATAAAGATCTCCTTAAGTCAGAGAAATAAATCTGATCCCATGTACCCCCTCTCCCCGACCATACTCCATACCTCGGTTTCTTATCTCCATAGGGGAGAGACTGTCAGATTGGTTTCCAATCTCCGCCAATGCTCGGAGCTCTATTGGCAGTCCGTGGCAATCCCATCCGGGTACGTAGATCACTTTATAGCCCCTCATCATTTGGAAACGATTTGTTATGTCCTTAAGTATCTGAAAAACATGGGAGCAACTTAGAGCTTTCACATATACACCGTCGGTGGGAGGGGGGGACACGTCCCTATATTAAGCAGAATGACATGTTTCAATGAAGTTTGTCATTTATGTCATCATATGTGCACGTGATAAATGATATATAGGGAGAACTACGCAACCCTCACACAAATGTCTTAATTCACATAACTTCAAGATTCACAAGGGCTTCCTCCAACATGAATTATCATGAAACTGTACTACTAAGCATAATAAACACCTCAATATATTTATTTCATGTTGAGCTAGGATATACGATCTGGTGGGTCATGGGATATATGCTCAATGGGGAAGATACGTAATTGTTTGGATTTATAAATTAAATTCACTTTCTCTGTGAATTAAATTACAGATGTTTTCCTTTGAACAATTACTGTAACCCCAGAAATCCCCTTAATAAATTACTGTCAGCCTCTTGCTGTACACAGGAAAAGATCATATTCACCGACAGCCAGCAGGTGTTTAGACATTTGTAAATTACTAGATTTCTATACAATGCAGCTTGTAATCAGAGGAGTCAGGTGAGTTTGATCGACACCAGCAATGAACCACTTACTTTATTAAGTGCATGGCCAACGTGGGGGTCTCCGTTGGCATAGGGGGGGCCATCATGGAGACTGAATTCTTTTTTTGTTTTTCTCGCTTTTTGCCAATTATAAAGCTGCAAGAAGTTTGTCTCCTATGAGAAAAATACATAAACATATGACAATAATGGTACAAAGCTGGCACACAACATACGGAGCCAGCTGGCATCACCTGTACCTGTGCTCCTGCGATAGCACCCATCCTCAGTGTCCCAAGACCCCCATAACCAAGTGCCTCGAAAATCCCTTCTCCAACATCTTATTTCTTCCCAGTGCCCCCTGAGCAGCCCCCCACCTCAGGCACTTGCACATCCCATGATCTTCTCTGTCCCAGTGCCACCAGGATTTCCAGATCCTGCCGACATCTCCACACAAGTCACAGTGACCCAATACCTTCCCACAGTCCCTTTGCCTCCACAGGTCTACTTTACCCCAATACCTCTTATGAGGCCATTCTGTTCCGAACCCTCAGAAATATTCAGCCATCACTGTGCCCCAAAATTCCTCTGTCCCATTGCCCTAGAGTCCTGTCCCATCCGAAATTCACCTTCACCCCTACTACAGTCAGCCCTGTACCCACCACCGACAACGCAGTGGTCCCTGCCCCCTACCGTCAGCCCTGAGCCCACCCCCACCAGCCCTGTGTTCCATGTTCCTACTGCTAGCCCTGTACTACAAGCCCCCTAAATTCAGCCCCGTGCCCACCACAGTCAGCCCAGTTGTACACACCCCCTAAAGTCAGCCCCGTGCCCACAACCGTCAGCCCCGTACTACACGCCCCCTAAAGTCAGCCCCGTGCCCACAACCGTCAGCCCTGTACTACACACCGCCTAAAGTCAGCCCCGTGCCCATAACCGTCAGCACCGTACTACAAGCCCCCTAAAGTCAGCCCCGTGCCCATAACCGTCAGCCCCGTACTACACTTCCCCTAAAGTCAGCCCCGTGCCCACCACCATCAGCCCCGTACCACACACCCCCTACCGTCAGCCCCGAGCCCACCACCACCAGCCCTGTGTTCCATGTTCCTACTGCTAGCCCTGTACTACAAGCCATCTAAATTCAGCCCCGTGCCCACCACCGTCAGCCCCGTTGTACACGCCCCCTAAAGTCAGCCCCGTACTACACACCGCCTAAAGTCAGCCCCATACCACACGCCCCCTAAAGTCAGCCCCGTGCCCACCACCATCAGCCCCGTACCACACGCCCTCTAAAGTCAGCCCCGTGCCCACCACCGTCATCCCCGTAGTACACATCCCCTAAAGTCAGCCCCATGCCCACCACCACCAGCCCTGTGCTACACACCCTCTACTGTCAGCCCCGTACTACACGCCCCCTAAAGTCAGCCCTGTACCACACGCCCCCTAAAGTCAGCCCCGTGCCCACCACCGTCATCCCCGTAGTACACATCCCCTAAAGTCAGCCCCATGCCCACCACCACCAGCCCTGTGCTACACACCCTCTACTGTCAGCCCCGTACTACACGCCCCCTAAAGTCAGCCCCGTGCCCACCACCATCAGCCCTGTGCTACACACCCTCTACTGTCAGCCCTGTACCACACGCCCCCTAAAGTCAGCCCCGTGCCCACCACCATCAGCCCTGTACCACACGCTCCCTACCGTCAGCCCCGAGCCCACAACCACCAGCCCTGTGTTCCATGTTCCTACTGCTAGCCCTGTACTACAAGCCCCCTAAAGTCAGCCCCTTGCCCACAACCGTCAGCCCCGTACTACACGCCCCCTACTGTCAGCCCCGTCTCTTCTTGTTTTTGCCCCTAACCTTATGTGGCGACCCCCCTGTCCTCCTCACCAGTCTCATTCTGCGGTCACTGCCCCTCTCCTTGTACTGTGCCATCCTTCCTCCATTGCTGCCCGTCTCCTCACCTCCTGCAGGCGCAGCTCGGTGCTGACGGTGTCCTCCGGGCTCCGGCGTATGGGGAAGTCAGTATGAGGCAGCAGCACGGTGTCCCGGTACTTGCTCTTCTGCCCGGGGCTGTTATCGCTGCTGCTCAGCCCGGAGGCGGCTCTCCCCCTCCACAGACCCCGAGGACAGGGCAGCCGGCGGCGGAGAGCGGTCAACATGTTCCTGACAGAAGCTACGGAGAGCTGAGAGGGGACGGGGACGGCGGCCGCCGAGGACCAAACCTCCGACCGCGCGTTCTGTCAGTGAGAGAGCGTCCGTGTGCGGGGGAGATCGTGCGTGTGCTGTGTGGGATGGATTATACTGCAGCTATGGGGGTGTATTCGTGTGTAGAAACAGACATTTTCAGTCAGAAGCTCAAACCATAAACATTCAAAAGAAAAGACCAATTTACGAGAATAAAAAATGAAGTAAAAGTCTCAAAAAACAAATAAAAACTCTAAAACTGACAATGTTCCCGCACCTCGCCTAACTAATGTAATAAAGTCATCAGCCTGTCGCCTGCACTGAAAACAGCAGCAAGAAAAACAACACTGCACAATTAATGTAAAAATAAATAAATGAAAGCACAAGAAAACAATGGTGGAATTTATTATTATTATTATTATTATTATTATTATTTTTCCCATTTCGCAATACGTTATGTGGTAAAATGAATCGCGTCGCTCAAGACGACAACGCTAAAAAATCATGGATGGGAAAAATAATTAAAAAATACAAATAAAAAAAAAAGAAGGTTGCGGCTCTTGGAAGAAGAAGAGGAAAAAGAAAAAAAAAGTGAAAAAATGTAAAATGGTCCTGATCGTGAAAGGGTTAATTCTGCAATGATTTTTGGTCAGTGTTTGGTCAGTATCCATGAGAGGAACAATCAGAGGAGACGTAGAATAGAAGCCCGTCACCACTTCTGTATCCATCACCCACTCCTGGTTTACAGATACTGAGGTAAAATACTGAGGTAAAATACTGAGGTAAAATACTGAGGTAAAATACTGAGGTAAAATACTGATGGTGTGAACGCGGCCTTATGGTTATATCATCGTGTGGGATTTACAGCGCGGATGGCTGGGAGTCAGCGAATCTGGATTCTCTAAGACCCAGGAGGAGCTGCTGACATAGGAAGTCCATCGGGGTGACATGTTCTGCAGAGCCCTGCGCCTCCTGTCAGTCACTGCACTCTGCAGCCGCCGCCGTGCAGGTGAGTGCCGCCTAATATGGGGAGACACGATGGCAGCGGGCTAGAATGGAGCAGCTTCTGGGCAGAATAGAGACAGAAACACACGACATGGAGGAGATGAGGTGGAAGGACGCGTCTGATTTCGGGTTTATCAGTCAGTGTATAACATCTATAGCGCTCACTGATACCCTGAGCCGCTATCAGACAAAGTGGGGCCCCAAATGCTAACACTGTAAAATCACACAAACTTCTAGGTTACATTACATGAGCGGGATGCGGATACACATGGCGGAGGAGCCTGGAGCCAGTGCTGGCACTGTGGCCCCCATGTCAGGGGCCTTATATCGACCAAGCGGGCTGCCACTGTTAGCAGTACACAGGAGCGTTGCTAGGGTCAGAAAAGATTGGGGGCCCAAGACAAAGAGTTGCCCCCCAACCCCCTCTTAATTTTTTTTTAACACTGTAGATAAAACAGTGATAACTCTCTGAGTGCAGATAATGTAGTAGAGGTCGCCTGCAGTCCTATGTAACACCACAGGTAACACAGTGATAACTCTCTGAGTGCAGATAATGTAGTAGATGTCACCTGCAGTCCTATGTAACACCACAGGTAACACAGTGATAACTCTCTGAGTACAGATAATGTAGTAGATGTCGCCTGCAGTCCTATGTAACACCACAGGTAACACAGTGATAACTCTCTGCGTACAGATAATGTAGTAGATGTCGCCTGCAGTCCTATGTAACACCACAGGTAACACAGTGATAACTCTCTGAGTACAGATAATGTAGTAGATGTCACCTGCAGTCCTATGTAACACCACAGGTAACACAGTGATAACTCTCTGAGTACAGATAATGTAGTAGATGTCGCCTGCAGTCCTATGTAACACCACAGGTAACACAGTGATAACTCTCTGAGTGCAGATAATGTAGTAGATGTCGCCTGCAGTCCTATGTAACACCACAGGTAACACAGTGATAACTCTCTGAGTACAGATAATGTAGTAGATGTCGCCTGCAGTCCTATGTAACACCACATAAAACACAGTGATAACTCTCTGAGTGCAGATAATGTAGTAGAGGTCACCTGCAGTCCTATGTAACACCACAGGTAACACAGTGATAACTCTCTGAGTACAGATAATGTAGTAGAGGTCACCTGCAGTCCTATGTAACACCACAGGTAACACAGTGATAACTCTCTGCGTACAGATAATGTAGTAGATGTCGCCTGCAGTCCTATGTAACACCACAGGTAACACAGTGATAACTCTCTGAGTACAGATAATGTAGTAGATGTCGCCTGCAGTCCTATGTAACACCACAGGTAACACAGTGATAACTCTCTGAGTACAGATAATGTAGTAGATGTCGCCTGCAGTCCTATGTAACACCACAGGTAACACAGTGATAACTCTCTGAGTGCAGATAATGTAGTAGATGTCGCCTGCAGTCCTATGTAACACCACAGGTAACACAGTGATAACTCTCTGCGTACAGATAATGTAGTAGATGTCGCCTGCAGTCCTATGTAACACCACAGGTAACACAGTGATAACTCTCTGAGTACAGATAATGTAGTAGATGTCGCCTGCAGTCCTATGTAACACCACAGATAACAGTGATAACTCTCTGAGTACAGATAATGTAGTAGAGGTCACCTGCAGTCCTATGTAACACCACAGGTAACACAGTGATAACTCTCTGAGTACAGATAATGTAGTAGATGTCGCCTGCAGTCCTATGTAACACCACAGGTAACACAGTGATAACTCTCTGAGTACAGATAATGTAGTAGAGGTCACCTGCAGTCCTATGTAACACCACAGGTAACACAGTGATAACTCTCTGCGTACAGATAATGTAGTAGATGTCGCCTGCAGTCCTATGTAACACCACAGGTAACACAGTGATAACTCTCTGAGTACAGATAATGTAGTAGATGTCGCCTGCAGTCCTATGTAACACCACAGGTAACACAGTGATAACTCTCTGAGTACAGATAATGTAGTAGATGTCGCCTGCAGTCCTATGTAACACCACAGGTAACACAGTGATAACTCTCTGAGTGCAGATAATGTAGTAGATGTCGCCTGCAGTCCTATGTAACACCACAGGTAACACAGTGATAACTCTCTGCGTACAGATAATGTAGTAGATGTCGCCTGCAGTCCTATGTAACACCACAGGTAACACAGTGATAACTCTCTGAGTACAGATAATGTAGTAGATGTCGCCTGCAGTCCTATGTAACACCACAGATAACAGTGATAACTCTCTGAGTACAGATAATGTAGTAGAGGTCACCTGCAGTCCTATGTAACACCACAGGTAACACAGTGATAACTCTCTGAGTACAGATAATGTAGTAGATGTCGCCTGCAGTCCTATGTAACACCACATAAAACACAGTGATAACTCTCTGAGTACAGATAATGTAGTAGATGTCGCCTGCAGTCCTATGTAACACCACAGGTAACACAGTGATAACTCTCTGAGTGCAGATAATGTAGTAGATGTCGCCTGCAGTCCTATGTAACACCACAGGTAACACAGTGATAACTCTCTGAGTGCAGATAATGTAGTAGATGTCGCCTGCAGTCCTATGTAACACCACAGGTAACACAGTGATAACTCTCTGCGTACAGATAATGTAGTAGATGTCGCCTGCAGTCCTATGTAACACCACAGGTAACACAGTGATAACTCTCTGAGTACAGATAATGTAGTAGATGTCGCCTGCAGTCCTATGTAACACCACAGATAACAGTGATAACTCTCTGAGTACAGATAATGTAGTAGAGGTCACCTGCAGTCCTATGTAACACCACAGGTAACACAGTGATAACTCTCTGAGTACAGATAATGTAGTAGATGTCGCCTGCAGTCCTATGTAACACCACAGGTAACACAGTGATAACTCTCTGCGTACAGATAATGGAGTAGATGTCGCCTGCAGTCCTATGTAACACCACAGGTAACACAGTGATAACTCTCTGAGTACAGATAATGTAGTAGATGTCGCCTGCAGTCCTATGTAACACCACAGGTAACACAGTGATAACTCTCTGAGTACAGATAATGTAGTAGAGGTCACCTGCAGTCCTATGTAACACCACAGGTAACACAGTGATAACTCTCTGAGTGCAGATAATGTAGTAGATGTCGCCTGCAGTCCTATGTAACACCACAGGTAACACAGTGATAACTCTCTGAGTACAGATAATGTAGTAGAGGTCACCTGCAGTCCTATGTAACACCACAGATAACAGTGATAACTCTCTGCGTACAGATAATGTAGTAGATGTCAGCTGCAGTCCTATGTAACACCACAGATAACACAGTGATAACTCTCTGAGTGCAGATAATGTAGTAGATGTCACCTGCAGTCCTATGTAACACCACAGGTAACACAGTGATAACTCTCTGAGTGCAGATATTGTAGTAGATGTCACCTGCAGTCCTATGTAACACCACAGATAACGCAGTGATAACTCTCTGCGTACAGATAATTTAGTAGATGTCACCTGCAGTCCTATGTAACACCACATAAAACACAGTGATAACTCTCTGAGTACAGATAATTTAGTAGATGTCACCTGCAGTCCTATGTAACACCACAGATAACACAGTGATAACTCTCTGAGTACAGATAATGTAGTAGATGTCACCTGCAGTCCTATGTAACACCACATAAAACACAGTGATAACTCTCTGAGTACAGATAATGTAGTAGATGTCACCTGCAGTCCTATGTAACACCACAGATAACACAGTGATAACTCTCTGAGTACAGATAATGTAGTAGATGTCGCCTGCAGTCCTATGTAACACCACATAAAACACAGTGATAACTCTCTGAGTACAGATAATGTAGTAGATGTCACCTGCAGTCCTATGTAACACCACAGATAACAGTGATAACTCTCTGAGTACAGATAATGTAGTAGATGTAACCCGCAGTCCTATGTAACACCACATAAAACACAGTGATAACTCTGAGTACAGATAATGTAGTATATGTCACCTGCAGTCCTATGTAACACCACAGATAACACAGTGATAACTCTGCGTACAGATAATGTAGTAGATGTCACCTGCAGTCCTATGTAACACCACATAAAACACAGTGATAACTCTCTGAGTACAGATAATGTAGTAGATGTCACCTGCAGTCCTATGTAACACCACAGGTAACACAGTGATAACTCTCTGAGTACAGATAATGTAGTAGAGGTCACCTGCAGTCCTATGTAACACCACAGGTAACACAGTGATAACTCTCTGCGTACAGATAATGTAGTAGATGTCGCCTGCAGTCCTATGTAACACCACAGGTAACACAGTGATAACTCTCTGAGTACAGATAATGTAGTAGATGTCGCCTGCAGTCCTATGTAACACCACAGGTAACACAGTGATAACTCTCTGAGTACAGATAATGTAGTAGATGTCGCCTGCAGTCCTATGTAACACCACAGGTAACACAGTGATAACTCTCTGAGTGCAGATAATGTAGTAGATGTCGCCTGCAGTCCTATGTAACACCACAGGTAACACAGTGATAACTCTCTGCGTACAGATAATGTAGTAGATGTCGCCTGCAGTCCTATGTAACACCACAGGTAACACAGTGATAACTCTCTGAGTACAGATAATGTAGTAGATGTCGCCTGCAGTCCTATGTAACACCACAGATAACAGTGATAACTCTCTGAGTACAGATAATGTAGTAGAGGTCACCTGCAGTCCTATGTAACACCACAGGTAACACAGTGATAACTCTCTGAGTACAGATAATGTAGTAGATGTCGCCTGCAGTCCTATGTAACACCACATAAAACACAGTGATAACTCTCTGAGTACAGATAATGTAGTAGATGTCGCCTGCAGTCCTATGTAACACCACAGGTAACACAGTGATAACTCTCTGAGTGCAGATAATGTAGTAGATGTCGCCTGCAGTCCTATGTAACACCACAGGTAACACAGTGATAACTCTCTGAGTGCAGATAATGTAGTAGATGTCGCCTGCAGTCCTATGTAACACCACAGGTAACACAGTGATAACTCTCTGCGTACAGATAATGTAGTAGATGTCGCCTGCAGTCCTATGTAACACCACAGGTAACACAGTGATAACTCTCTGAGTACAGATAATGTAGTAGATGTCGCCTGCAGTCCTATGTAACACCACAGATAACAGTGATAACTCTCTGAGTACAGATAATGTAGTAGAGGTCACCTGCAGTCCTATGTAACACCACAGGTAACACAGTGATAACTCTCTGAGTACAGATAATGTAGTAGATGTCGCCTGCAGTCCTATGTAACACCACAGGTAACACAGTGATAACTCTCTGCGTACAGATAATGGAGTAGATGTCGCCTGCAGTCCTATGTAACACCACAGGTAACACAGTGATAACTCTCTGAGTACAGATAATGTAGTAGATGTCGCCTGCAGTCCTATGTAACACCACAGGTAACACAGTGATAACTCTCTGAGTACAGATAATGTAGTAGAGGTCACCTGCAGTCCTATGTAACACCACAGGTAACACAGTGATAACTCTCTGAGTGCAGATAATGTAGTAGATGTCGCCTGCAGTCCTATGTAACACCACAGGTAACACAGTGATAACTCTCTGAGTACAGATAATGTAGTAGAGGTCACCTGCAGTCCTATGTAACACCACAGATAACAGTGATAACTCTCTGCGTACAGATAATGTAGTAGATGTCAGCTGCAGTCCTATGTAACACCACAGATAACACAGTGATAACTCTCTGAGTGCAGATAATGTAGTAGATGTCACCTGCAGTCCTATGTAACACCACAGGTAACACAGTGATAACTCTCTGAGTGCAGATATTGTAGTAGATGTCACCTGCAGTCCTATGTAACACCACAGATAACGCAGTGATAACTCTCTGCGTACAGATAATTTAGTAGATGTCACCTGCAGTCCTATGTAACACCACATAAAACACAGTGATAACTCTCTGAGTACAGATAATTTAGTAGATGTCACCTGCAGTCCTATGTAACACCACAGATAACACAGTGATAACTCTCTGAGTACAGATAATGTAGTAGATGTCACCTGCAGTCCTATGTAACACCACATAAAACACAGTGATAACTCTCTGAGTACAGATAATGTAGTAGATGTCACCTGCAGTCCTATGTAACACCACAGATAACACAGTGATAACTCTCTGAGTACAGATAATGTAGTAGATGTCGCCTGCAGTCCTATGTAACACCACATAAAACACAGTGATAACTCTCTGAGTACAGATAATGTAGTAGATGTCACCTGCAGTCCTATGTAACACCACAGATAACAGTGATAACTCTCTGAGTACAGATAATGTAGTAGATGTAACCCGCAGTCCTATGTAACACCACATAAAACACAGTGATAACTCTGAGTACAGATAATGTAGTATATGTCACCTGCAGTCCTATGTAACACCACAGATAACACAGTGATAACTCTCTGCGTACAGATAATGTAGTAGATGTCACCTGCAGTCCTATGTAACACCACATAAAACACAGTGATAACTCTCTGAGTACAGATAATGTAGTAGATGTCACCTGCAGTCCTATGTAACACCACAGGTAACACAGTGATAACTCTCTGAGTACAGATAATGTAGTAGATGTCACCTGCAGTCTTTTGTAACACCACATAAAACACAGTGATAACTCTCTGAGTACAGATAATGTAGTAGATGTCACCTGCAGTCCTATGTAACACCACAGATAACACAGTGATAACTCTCTGAGTACAGATAATGTAGTAGATGTCACCTGCAGTCCTATGTAACACCACAGATAACACAGTGATAACTCTCTGAGTACAGATAATGTAGTAGATGTCACCTGCAGTCCTATGTAACACCACAGGTAACACAGTGATAACTCTCTGAGTACAGATAATGTAGTAGATGTAACCCGCAGTCCTATGTAACACCACATAAAACACAGTGATAACTCTCTGAGTACAGATAATGTAGTAGATGTCACCTGCAGTCCTATGTAACACCACAGATAACAGTGATAACTCTCTGAGTACAGATAATGTAGTAGATGTAACCCGCAGTCCTATGTAACACCACATAAAACACAGTGATAACTCTGAGTACAGATAATGTAGTATATGTCACCTGCAGTCCTATGTAACACCACAGATAACACAGTGATAACTCTCTGCGTACAGATAATGTAGTAGATGTCACCTGCAGTCCTATGTAACACCACAGGTAACACAGTGATAACTCTCTGAGTACAGATAATGTAGTAGATGTCACCTGCAGTCTTTTGTAACACCACATAAAACACAGTGATAACTCTCTGAGTACAGATAATGTAGTAGATGTCACCTGCAGTCCTATGTAACACCACATAAAACACAGTGATAACTCTGAGTACAGATAATGTAGTAGATGTCACCTGCAGTCCTATGTAACACCACAGATAACACAGTGATAACTCTCTGAGTACAGATAATGTAGTAGATGTCACCTGCAGTCCTATGTAACACCACATAAAACACAATGATAACTCTCTGAGTACAGATAATGTAGTAGATGTCACCTGCAGTCCTATGTAACACCACATAAAAAACAGTGATAACTCTGCATACAGATAATGTAGTAGATGCCACCTGCAGTCCTATGTAACACCATAGATAACACTGATAACTCTGAGTACAGATAATGTAGTAGTCACCTGCAGTCCTATGTAACACCACAGATAGTCTTAATCTGAAACACTATGGCTGTGTTCACATGCAGCAGTTTTTTTAGTAGCCAAAACCTCTTCTATTGGCAATAAAAATATTGCTTTCAAAACACCTTTTTTTCAGCTTGTTTTCTGGTGTTCTTTACACTTTTTTCAGCTTTTTTTAAAGTGCAGATGTTTGCTTTGTCTACAGTGTGTTTAAGGCCGCGTTCACACCCTCAGTATTTGGTCAGTATTTTACATCAGTATGTGTAAGCCAAAACCAGGAGTGGGTGATAAATCCAGGAGTGGTGACGGGTTTCTATTATACTTTTCCTCTGATTGTTCCACTCCTGGTTTTGGCTACAAATCCTGATGTGAAATACTGAACGTGTGAACGAGACCTAATAGTTTAATTCACCAAAACCACTTAAAAAATTGCAGTGAAAAATGCTGTTGCAATATCTGCAGTTTTATTTTGTTCTTTCATTGCTTTCTACGGGTGAAAACACACTGAAAGAAGTGACATGCTGCAGATTTAAAAAAAAACTACAGTTCTGAAATTGTCAGAAAAAAAAACAAGCGCATGCAGGAGATTTCGGAAATCTCATATGTTTTGCTGGCGCTTTAAAAAGCAGCTTTTGGCCACGCTCATAGGCGGAATATTTGCAGCTTTTTGTTCTGCTAATAAGAAGTTTACAGCACAAGCAAAGACTGACATTTTCAGAGATCTCCTGCATGCGCTTGCTTTTTTTTTCTGACAATATCAGAACTGTAGCGTTTTTTTAAATCTGCAGCATGTCACTTCTTTCAGCATTTTTTTTCACCCGTAGAAGGCAATGAAAAAGTTTTTAAAAAGCTGCAAATGTTGCAACGTTGTTTTTCGCTGCTTTTTTTGTGAATAAAACAAACTTTATTAGGCCCCTTTCACACATCAGTTTTTTTGCCATCCGTCGTTTTGTGAAAAAAAAAAAAACGGATCCAGCAACTGATGCCACTGGATCCGTTTTTTTCTCATAGACTTGTATTAGCGACGGATTGCCGCAGGTTTCATCCGTCGTTCACCAGATCCGTCGGAAATTCTGTGTCCGTCGGCCGAATGCAACGAACATGGGAACGTTTTTTGTCTACGTCGAAAAGTCGGACAGCGACAGATCCAGCGCCATCCGTCGTTGGCTATAATGGAAGCCTATGGGCGCAGGATCCGTCGCTGTCCGTCAAATGAAAACTGAGCATGCCCGGAATAATTTCGATTCCTTTAATTTAACCCCTACAGCCATTTTAGCACATAAAAAATCAATCTATCTATCTATCTATCTATCTATCTATCTTAATCTTCAGCACAAGACATTGAGGACAATGGTAGCCTCACCTTTGTGGGAACAGTTTGGGGTTCGCCCTTTTCTGTTCCCCCATGATTGTGCCCAGTACACAATGTCCATACAGACATGGTGGGAAGATGAGCAGCTGCACAGAGACCGGAGCTCAGCCCCGTCCAACACCGATAATAGAGATCGTGACCTGGCCTCCCCCCCGACATCAGGGTCTGACCCCACAAATTCTCCTCTGGATGAAGGGGGGAAAAAATCCCCACAGACCCCTCCAAAATCTTGTAGAAATCCTTCCCACCACAGTGGGAGCCGTTCTATGGATGGTGAATGTAAAGGGGGGCACATACTTTTTCTCCATATAGTATGAAATATAAATGGTGGTTGTGGCTTTAAAAATATTCAGTAACAGAAGGTGACTTCCATGAGCTGGATAAAGGGGTCTGCAGGTCTCACTCTCTGGAGATTCCTGGAGCCTGGGGATCTCCGGCACGGCTTTCAGTGGGTGCTGCGCCGTGCTTGTGTGATTTGTGCTGCAGGTACGTCGCCGACGTCCCATATTTCCTGGACGGTGGTCTCGGATCTGATACCGGCCCATCGTTACCTTCTGACTTGTTTCACGCTGAGCTATACAAAGCTTCTTTGACCCCTTCATTCTTGTTATTTTGTTTTCTTTGTTTTAATGGTTAATTACACGACTTATCCACAGGATAGGAGATCGGGGAGGGCACAGCCGCTCCTTGTGAATGTGTCGCTCATTGATCCTGGGTCAGGGGTAGTGGTGGTCCGCTTGGCATCTGCACTACAGCTCCCATAGACTGTAGATAGTGAGGGTCACCGTTGTCCACTACGTCTTCATTTACACAGCACTTTGGGACCTCCGCTCTCCGGATTGGTGGGGTGTCAGTGGTCGGACCCCCAACTCATCTTCTTGTGGATAGGTGATAAAATCTTATTCATGAAACATCTCCAGGAATGGGTCCAACTTCTGAGAGCCCCACGTTTCTCCAAAATGGATGTGCCCGACCCCAATCTTGCCTGGTCCGGCCACCTGCGGCCACTGTACCCGAGTCTGAGACGAGTGTACACCCATATGGTCACATGGGTGGTGCTCCATTACTTTCCATGGGTCCCTATTCTGGGGTCTGCACTTATCCTGTAGGTGGTCCAGAAATGTCTGATGGGAACGCCTCTCTAAGGCCTCGTTCAGACATGCGTGAATCGCTGGCTTATTAAACTTGATGTGGCTGAGCACATGTCCGCGTATTTTGCAGACTGTGGGGTTGATGCATCAAAGTGTTTGCACCAGAAAATTGGCGTAAAATCGCTTTTGAAAAATTGCAAAATTTGTGCTAAAAAATTAAACTTTTGGCGTTTTTACATCAATCCTGGCCAGCTGTGCCAAAGTGAGCAGAGAATGGACAAGGAGAATAGAAATGCCTGTCTAATTCATGATTGAGTATCTTGCCCCAGGAATCTTACTCCAGTCCTTAACCGGAGTAAGATTTCTGGCAAAGTGCACGCCACTTGTAAGGTGTTCCTGATTTATTGGCCTACACCTCTTAATTAGCCACCTCTTACTTCCACCGTACCCTCTTGGCAAGTACACCACCAGTCTTAGGCTACTTTCACACTAGCGTTTTTTTGCGCTGCATGCGCCGTCCAAACGCATACAAAAAACGCATCAAGCGTTTTGCATGCGTTTGCTTATATTATGCGCATGCATTTTAACCAGTTTGTTGCCAAGTGAACTCTTAAAAGGCATGCGATTTTAAACGCTAACGTGAGCACGCCAGCGTTCCCATGCGCATGCGGTTTTTTTTACACAGGTTGGGCGCACAAAAAATGCAACGGTACGTCTGGCGCGCCTAGGCGCACACTGCACAAAAACGCTTACAAACGCTCTACCATGCGCACCCATGTTAAACATAAGGGCACATGTACGCTCATGATGCGCTGCGCTAAAAACCGCTAGTGTGAAACCAGCCTTAATGAATCAGTTTGTGTGTTGGCAAGAAAAAAAAAATGGGAGTCTTTTGTCAGTTTTTTCATTCAAGTCTTATGGGTCCAAGAAAATCCCGGACAGCGCCCGGGTGGCATCCATAGGGTCTATAAAAAGAAGCACAGAATTATACACCCCTTTTGTCGCCCTCCTGTGGCCCGCGCAGACTGTTCTGGAGTCTGCCCCGACATTTGAAGGACACATCCCATTTCTTAAGACCTTTCCTTGTACTCGGAGCCTCCATTGCAGGATGACTCAGGTTCCCTTATAAATGGGAGTAAAGGTGACGGCAAACAATGAAGATTACAATCCAGGTGTCAATAACCTGCAGGTCGCCGTAGTTTAAGGCTGGGTTCACACTGGGCGAGCTGGAGAGGTCATAGTATGGGTGATCAGAGGAAGAATTGGAGCATGGCTGGGAAATGTTCCTTATTTCGGTACAAGCAAAACTCCATGGAAATGTTGGAACTGTTCAAACCTCCAATTACATGTCCCCCACCCAAAACAGAAAAGCTGCGGACTGTTCATCTGATTAGCTACCGCGGAAGAGCAAAGGGCCATAGCTTTCCCTCATGACTCATTATCAGTGCCAGGCAATGGCTCCCTATTACCAGTATCCCATAAACAACTCATACCATCTATTCCCAGGTTACAGTCTTCTTGCTGATGATCCGACTACTGTGACCCCCACCCCTGTTCTCATGAACATGGGGCTCAAATTCCCTTGTGTGAATGAAGCTTCAGTGAGCATGTGCGACCACTGCCCCATTCACTGTAAGAGCGGTGGTCGCACATGCTCACTAGAGCTTCACTCACGGTCATACATTTATCCTCTTTCTTGTAGATAAGAAGTTGTTTATGGATCAGCCCCTTGTCTTCGCCATTATTAAACTTCTGACGTTTCCTGGCGTGTTACATGGGCTTTTCTTGCTTATGACTTGACTACATGGCCTGTACATACTGTAGAAATACTTGTTTTTATTACTATTATGGTCCTTATTAATAATTTTCTTTCCCTATCCTCTGCCAGCATTCACAATGTCTTCAGCCCCATTACTGTTAGCAAGGTTGGTGGCCGCGGCGCACACTGTGGCCGAAAAAGCCGGGACAATTGTCAGAAATGTCATGAGTGGTGGAGATCTCGGCATAGTCGAAAAGGTAAAAGAAAAAACTCATAATCAAGTATCATATTATTTTCCTGTAATCTTAAATGTATGTACTGACAGGGTAAATAATGTTGCAGAATAGTGAGTGCAGCTCTGGAGTATAATACCTGATGTGACTCAGGATCAGTAATGTAATATATGTACACAGTGACTGCACCAGCAGAATAGTGAGTGCAGCTCTGGAGTATAATACAGGATGAAACTCAGGATCAGTAATGTAATGTATGTACACAGTGACTACACCAGCAGAGAATAGTGAGTGCAGCTCTGGAGTATAATACAGGATGTGACTCAGGATCAGTAATGTAATGTATATACACAGTGACTGCACCAGCAGAGAGTAGTGAGTGCAGCTCTGGAGTATAATACAGGATGTGACTCAGGATCAGTAATGTAATGTATGTACACAGTGACTGCACCAGCAGAATAGTGAGTGCAGCTCTGGGGTATAATACAGGATGTAACTCAGGATCAGTAATGTAATGTATGTACACAGTGACTGCACCAGCAGAATAGTGAGTGCAGCTCTGGAGTATAATACAGGATGTGACTCAGGATCAGTAATGTAATGTATGTACACAGTGACCGCACCAGCAGAATAGTGAGTGCAGCTCTGGAGTATAATACAGGATGTAACTCAGGATCAGTAATGTATGTACACAGTGACTGCACCAGCAGAATAGTGAGTGCAGCTCTGGGGTATAATACAGGATGTAACTCAGGATCAGTAATGTATGTACACAGTGACTGCACCAGCAGAATAGTGAGTGCAGCTCTGGGGTATAATACAGGATGTAACTCAGGATCAGTAATGTATGTACACAGTGACTGCACCAGCAGAATAGTGAGTGCAGCTCTGGGGTATAATACAGGATGTAACTCAGGATCAGTAATGTATGTACACAGTGACTGCACCAGCAGAATAGTGAGTGCAGCTCTGGAGTATAATACAGGATGTAACTCAGGATCAGTAATGTAATGTATGTACACAGTCACTGCACCAGCAGAATAGTGAGTGCTGCTCTGGAGTATAATACAGGATGTAACTCAGGATCAGTACAGGATCAGTAATGTAATGTATGTACACAGTGACTGCACCAGCAGAATAGTGAGTGCAGCTCTGGAGTATAATACAGGATGTAACTCAGGATCAGTAATGTATGTACACAGTCACTGCACCAGCAGAATAGTGAGTGCTGCTCTGGAGTATAATACAGGATGTAACTCAGGATCAGTACAGGATCAGTAATGTAATGTATGTACACAGTGACTGCACCAGCAGAATAGTGAGTGCAGCTCTGGAGTATAATACAGGATGTAACTCAGGATCAGTAATGTATGTACACAGTCACTGCACCAGCAGAATAGTGAGTGCTGCTCTGGAGTATAATACAGGATGTAACTCAGGATCAGTACAGGATCAGTAATGTAATGTATGTACACAGTGACTGCACCAGCAGAATAGTGAGTGCAGCTCTGGGGTATAATACAGGATGTAACTCAGGATCAGTAATGTATGTACACAGTGACTGCACCAGCAGAATAGTGAGTGCAGCTCTGGGGTATAATACAGGATGTAACTCAGGATCAGTAATGTAATGTATGCACACAGTGACTGCACCAGCAGAATAGTGAGTGCAGCTCTGGGGTATAATACAGGATGTAACTCAGGATCAGTAATGTAAAGTATGTACACAGTGATTACACCAGCAGAATAGTGAGTGCAGCTCTGGGGTATAATACAGGATGTATCTCAGGATCAGTAATGTATGTACACAGTGACTGCACCAGTAGAATAGTGAGTGCAGCTCTGGAGTATAATACAGGAGGTAACTCAGGATCAGTAATGTATGTACACAGTGACTGCACCAGCAGAATAGTGAGTGCATCTCTGGGGTATAATACAGGATGTAACTCAGGATCAGTAATGTAGTGTATGTACACAGTGACTGCACCAGCAGAATAGTGAGTGCAGCTCTGGAGTATAATACAGGATGTAACTCAGGATCAGTAATGTATGTACACAGTGACTGCACCAGCAGAATAGTGAGTGCAGCTCTGGAGTATAATACAGGATGTAACTCAGGATCAGTAATGTAATGTATGTACACAGTGACTGCACCAGCAGAATAGTGAGTGCAGCTCTGGAGTATAATACAGGATGTGACTCAGGATCAGTAATGTATGTACACAGTGACTGCACCAGCAGAATAGTGAGTGCAGCTCTGGGGTATAATACAGGATGTAACTCAGGATCAGTAATGTATGTACACAGTGACTGCACCAGCAGAATAGTGAGTGCAGCTCTGGAGTATAATACATGAGGTATCTCAGGATCAGTAATGTATGTACACAGTGACTGCACCAGCAGAATAGTGAGTGCAGCTCTGGAGTATAATACAGGATGTAACTCAGGATCAGTAATGTATGTACACAGTGACTGCACCAGCAGAATAGTGAGTGCAGCTCTGGAGTATAATACAGGATGTAACTCAGGATCAGTAATGTAATGTATGTACACAGTGACTGCACCAGCAGAATAGTGAGTGCAGCTCTGGAGTATAATACAGGATGTGACTCAGGATCAGTAATGTATGTACACAGTGACTGCACCAGCAGAATAGTGAGTGCAGCTCTGGAGTATAATACAGGATGTAACTCAGGATCAGTAATGTAAAGTATGTACACAGTGATTACACCAGCAGAATAGTGAGTGCAGCTCTGGGGTATAATACAGGATGTAACTCAGGATCAGTAATGTATGTACACAGTGACTGCACCAGCAGAATAGTAAGTGCAGCTCTGGAGTATAATACAGGATGTAACTCAGGATCAGTAATGTATGTACACAGTGACTGCACCAGCAGAATAGTGAGTGCAGCTCTGGAGTATAATACAGGATGTAACTCAGGATCAGTAATGTAATGTATGTACACAGTGACTGCACCAGCAGAATAGTGAGTGCAGCTCTGGAGTATAATACAGGATGTGACTCAGGATCAGTAATGTATGTACACAGTGACTGCACCAGCAGAATAGTGAGTGCAGCTCTGGGGTATAATACAGGATGTAACTCAGGATCAGTAATGTATGTACACAGTGACTGCACCAGCAGAATAGTAAGTGCAGCTCTGGAGTATAATACAGGATGTAACTCAGGATCAGTAATGTATGTACACAGTGACTGCACCAGCAGAATAGTGAGTGCAGCTCTGGAGTATAATACAGGATGTAACTCAGGATCAGTAATGTAATGTATGTACACAGTGACTGCACCAGCAGAATAGTGAGTGCAGCTCTGGAGTATAATACAGGATGTGACTCAGGATCAGTAATGTATGTACACAGTGACTGCACCAGCAGAATAGTGAGTGCAGCTCTGGGGTATAATACAGGATGTAACTCAGGATCAGTAATGTATGTACACAGTGACTGCACCAGCAGAATAGTGAGTGCAGCTCTGGAGTATAATACAGGATGTAACTCAGGATCAGTAATGTAATGTATGTACACAGTGACTGCACCAGCAGAATAGTGAGTGCAGCTCTGGAGTATAATACAGGATGTGACTCAGGATCAGTAATGTATGTACACAGTGACTGCACCAGCAGAATAGTGAGTGCAGCTCTGGGGTATAATACAGGATGTAACTCAGGATCAGTAATGTATGTACACAGTGACTGCACCAGCAGAATAGTGAGTGCAGCTCTGGAGTATAATACATGAGGTATCTCAGGATCAGTAATGTAATGTATGTACACAGTGACTGCACCAGCAGAATAGTGAGTGCAGCTCTGGAGTATAATACAGGATGTAACTCAGGATCAGTAATGTAAAGTATGTACACAGTGATTACACCAGCAGAATAGTGAGTGCAGCTCTGGGGTATAATACAGGATGTAACTCAGGATCAGTAATGTATGTACACAGTGACTGCACCAGCAGAATAGTGAGTGCAGCTCTGGAGTATAATACAGGAGGTAACTCAGGATCAGTAATGTATGTACACAGTGACTGCACCAGCAGAATAGTGAGTGCATCTCTGGGGTATAATACAGGATGTAACTCAGGATCAGTAATGTAATGTATGTACACAGTGACTGCACCAGCAGAATAGTGAGTGCAGCTCTGGAGTATAATACAGGATGTAACTCAGGATCAGTAATGTATGTACACAGTGACTGCACCAGCAGAATAGTGAGTGCAGCTCTGGAGTATAATACAGGATGTAACTCAGGATCAGTAATGTATGTACACAGTGACTGCACCAGCAGAATAGTGAGTGCAGCTCTGGAGTATAATACAGGATGTAACTCAGGATCAGTAATGTAATGTATGTACACAGTGACTGCACCAGCAGAATAGTGAGTGCAGCTCTGGAGTATAATACAGGATGTGACTCAGGATCAGTAATGTATGTACACAGTGACTGCACCAGCAGAATAGTGAGTGCAGCTCTGGGGTATAATACAGGATGTAACTCAGGATCAGTAATGTATGTACACAGTGACTGCACCAGCAGAATAGTGAGTGCAGCTCTGGAGTATAATACATGAGGTAACTCAGGATCAGTAATGTAATGTATGTACACAGTGACTGCACCAGCAGAATAGTGAGCGTAGCTCTGGGGTATAATACAGGATATAACTCAGGATCAGTAATGTAATGTATGTACACAGTGACTGCACCAGCAGAATAGTGAGTGCAGCTCTGGAGTATAATACAGGAGGTAACTCAGGATCAGTAATGTAATGTATGTACACAGTGACTGCACCAGCAGAATAGTGAGTGCAGCTCTGGGGTATAATACAGGATGTAACTCAGGATCAGTATTGTAATGTATGTACACAGTGACTGCACCAGCAGAATAGTGAGTGCATCTCTGGAGTATAATACAGGATGTGACTCAGGATCAGTAATGTATGTACACAGTGACTGCACCAGCAGAATAGTGAGTGCAGCTCTGGGGTATAATACAGGATATAACTCAGGATCAGTAATGTAATGTATGTACACAGTGACTGCACCAGCAGAATAGTGAGTGCAGCTCTGGGGTATAATACAGGATATAACTCAGGATCAGTAATGTAATGTATGTACACAGTGACTGCAGCAGCAGAATAGTGAGTGCAGCTCTAGAGTATAATACAGGATGTAACTCAGGATCAGTAATGTATGTACACAGTGACTGCACCAGCAGAATAGTGAGTGCAGCTCTGGAGTATAATACATGAGGTATCTCAGGATCAGTAATGTAATGTATGTACACAGTGACTGCACCAGCAGAATAGTGAGTGCAGCTCTGGAGTATAATACAGGATGTAACTCAGGATCAGTAATGTAAAGTATGTACACAGTGATTACACCAGCAGAATAGTGAGTGCAGCTCTGGGGTATAATACAGGATGTAACTCAGGATCAGTAATGTAATGTATGTACACAGTGACTGCACCAGCAGAATAGTGAGTGCAGCTCTGGAGTATAATACAGGAGGTAACTCAGGATCAGTAATGTATGTACACAGTGACTGCACCAGCAGAATAGTGAGTGCATCTCTGGGGTATAATACAGGATGTAACTCAGGATCAGTAATGTAATGTATGTACACAGTGACTGCACCAGCAGAATAGTGAGTGCAGCTCTGGAGTATAATACAGGATGTGACTCAGGATCAGTAATGTATGTACACAGTGACTGCACCAGCAGAATAGTGAGTGCAGCTCTGGAGTATAATACAGGAGGTAACTCAGGATCAGTAATGTATGTACACAGTGACTGCACCAGCAGAATAGTGACTGCAGCTCTGGGGTATAATACAGGATGTAACTCAGGATCAGTAATGTATGTACACAGTGACTGCACAGCAGAATAGTGAGTGCAGCTCTGGAGTATAATACATGAGGTAACTCAGGATCAGTAATGTAATGTATGTACACAGTGACTGCACCAGCAGAATAGTGAGTGCAGCTCTGGGGTATAATACAGGATATAACTCAGGATCAGTAATGTAATGTATGTACACAGTGACTGCAGCAGCAGAATAGTGAGTGCAGCTCTAGAGTATAATACAGGATGTAACTCAGGATCAGTAATGTAATGTATGTACACAGTGACTCCACCAGCAGAATAGTGAGTGTAGGTCTGGGGTATAATACAGGATGTAACTCAGGATCAGTAATGTAATGTATGTACACAGTGACTACACCAGCAGAATAGTGAGTGCAGCTCTGGGGTATAATACAGGAGGTAACTCAGGATCAGTAATGTAATGTATGTACACAGTGACTGCACCAGCAGAATAGTGAGTGCAGCTCTGGAGTATAATACAGGAGGTAACTCAGGATCAGTAATGTATGTACACAGTGACTGCACCAGCAGAATAGTGAGAGCAGCTCTGGAGTATAATACAGGAGGTAACTCAGGATCAGTAATGTATGTACACAGTGACTGCACCAGCAGAATAGTGAGTGCAGCTCTGGGGTATACCTCATGAGTAACTTTTATCATTATTATACTGGGGTCTTCCCTGTGTTGCAGACTGGTGCTAATGACCTGCAGACAGCGGCTGATCGGTTGGTACAGCAAAGTATCTGCGCCTCTCTGGCAAGAAAGTTTCCTCTGCTCACCATCATTGGAGAGGAGGTGAGGACCCTCGCTGATAATTATTGCACTCTGTGATCACACGTACATTAGGCCGATTCACTTTAGAGATCAATACTCCATAAAACCTGATGTCAGATTGTGTAGAATGTTGCGATCAACAGGAAGAATTAACAAATATTCTGTATGTATCTACTGTATATACTGTATATGTGTTTTCATTGCTGCCCAGGATCTGCCCTCTGAAGAAGTTTCCGAGGAACTGATCGAGACCGGACAATCAGAAGAAATACTCAAAGTGACTTTCCCATCACAGTACAACAGCATCAAAGAAGAAGAGGTGACCTCTAATGATTGCCTGTGTAGAATTCTATATGTGCTAGTTATTTGTGGGGAAGCTTGGAGCCAGACAATATGCCAACCGCTACTTTTTTTTTTTTTTTTTTTCTCATATTCATGTTTTTGTTTTTTTTTTCCCCCCCAGTTGGTGGTCTGGGTGGATCCTCTGGATGGTACTAAGGAATATACCGAAGGTTGGTGCGCTCCTCACTGCTCTCTATCATAACTTTACTTCTTTAAGATATACAGTATGTAATGCTGGTAAATAAAACATTGTGCGGTGATTCAATCCATTCAGTGTTAATAGTCCCGTAAACAATGAATGGAGTACTATCGCCTATGTGTGCAGCCGCTGCTTCATCCTAAAAGTAGTAGGGATGGGACAACCTCTGTATAGTACCCATAGCTGGGACGCGATCCTTCCTAGTAAGTTTGTGTTTTTCTCGCAGCTGCATTTTCTTTTTAGTGTGATGTTCCTACAAATATTAAAATGCCTGTTTGAGAGATGTGTTACCGCTATTGATAGAAAAAGAGATAAATTATTGACCCCTGCTCCCATCAAAGCTGAGAACAGGGGGGCCCTGCTATAAATGACCTGGCGCACCTCCCATTCATTCATTCATTTTCTGTGGCGATTGCCCCATTATATCCAAGTGGTCTGATATCAGATTAATACAGCGGAGGTGAATATGCGAGACCACTGATCCATTCGGACAAAGCAGAGCCCCATTGCTGATACCGATAGGGAATAGATCAAATATTTGTGGCATCCCCATTAATGACGGACATGTCCATGGATGATTTCCGGAAATGTATGGATGCTGATACAGTTGAAGGCAATGATGGAGGAGGGAATCCGTCCGCTCCCTCCGCCATCATTCTAACTCGGGGTCTGAAGTCTCAGCGCAACTGGCGTGATGACATCCCTTCATCGTGCCCGCGTTGAAAAGATCAGGACGCTCGTCTTTGGTCTCGATTCGAGGCAGCGACGACACCAAAATTCTGCTGTAAATCACTCCGATCAGTTGCAGCAATGTTTCGCCAACGTTTTGTGACTTTTGCCATTTTTGTGCCAGTTTCGCCCGTCCTCCGCCACAATGGACGGGACTGGGGTGTTCACTCCCCTTCCAGTTAACGACTAGCTGGGGTGTTTCTTAAACCAGATATCTTAATAGGATCCCTGACTGGAGTAAGATTTTGTGGCGTGGCGCATGAAGACCCACGCCACTCATCCAGACGCTCCAGATATATTAAGAGGCGTGCACCTCATGACTGACTCCAATACGCTCCTGATTGACACCGGTAAAAATATTGCCTGTCTAGATAAATCAGCCTTGTTAGTTGCAGAATGAGCTAACTGAGAATCCATCAGTGAGCTCTGTGTGATGGAGAGTTTATCACGCTTTTATCTGTCTTTCACTAAGCTCCTCTTGGCTGATTTACGACCTGCTGTGCTTAGAAATAAATAACCTGGGAAAGCCAAATTTTTAACAAAACCCTCTAGGAAAAAATGATTTCTAACCACAAATGTTAGCATAAGTGGACACGAACTGATGACTGTTTTGTCTGCAGGGCTCCTGGATCATGTAACTGTTCTTATTGGCATTGCCCATGAAGGAAAAGCCATTGCGGGAGTGATAAACCAGCCGTATTATAACTACCAGGTAACGTGGCCATTTCTTTTTCTGCTTTGGTGGTCTGATATCCTGGCATTGACAAGATCCGGCGAAACCAAATAATTTTACGGAACTTTGTAGCAAATTTAATTATAAATCTATTACCAAAAAATTAATAATATGAACTGAAAACCTGAGAATTAAACAAACGGTCTTATGTGTTAGGGTACCGTTAAGGTCCCGTCACACTGATTTTGTGACGACACAGCGATCTCGCTGTGACGGGGATCAGCGACCGCCCCCCCCCACCCCCCGCCGGATATTGCTGATCGTGCACTATCGTCCTGGAGCTGCGAGCACGCAGGGTTCTATGGTACACATCGGGTAACTAAGTGACGCGCGCCGCTTAGTAACCCGATATTTACCTTACATACCAGCTCCCAGCGCCTGCTTAGAGCGCTGGGAGCCTCGCTGATCGTTGGCTCCCGCTGCCACACGCAGCGATGCGCGCTGGCCAGCGGGAGAGCAACGATCAAAAAATGGCCCAGGATGATCGTGCACGATCAGCGATACCCGGCGGGGGGACCGGTCGCTGATCCCCGTCACACACAGCGATCTCGCTGGCGAGGTCGCTGATCCCTGTCACACACAGCGATCTCGCTGGCGAGGTCGCTGATCCCCGTCGCACACAGCGATCTCACTGGCTATCTCGCTGTGTGTGACGGGGCCTATAGAGGGGTGACTGCGGCCCCCTAAAGCTGCAGCACAGGTCGCTTTTATTAAAGGGTGCCGGGGCCATAAGTTTACAGGGGCCCCAACTAACTAGAGTAACCAGCTGCTTCTGTGCCGTTGGGTTCACAGATGTAGGACTTATCAGCGGAGAGCAGAGGGCACGTCCGATCCTTCATCTTCTCCGATAAGCATCTCCTCATTAGCTGATAGGAGGCAGTCAAAGGCCAGGAACCCGCTGAACTCCTACCATTGTCAAACTACAACTACAGCATCTCCTGACCCCCACCGTCCATCAGGACAGTGGAGAGGACAAAATCCCAAGTACAGTAAAAAGGCAAAATAAAATCCAAAGCACAATTCCGCCACTGTGGGTGTTCGGGTTCTGTTTTTACAGTATTCATTTTTTGGTAATTGAGCCCACTCAATCCCCCCCCCCAGGAGGCGACACAGGCAGAAGAGGGCCCCTGTGCAAGAACAGTATAGGGGCCCTTTGTAGTCCACTAGCTCATCATAATGCTTTGGAGGCAGTGGCCCCGTTACCTCTCGGACCCTCTGTGCACAGGCTGCACCAATGGTGTGCCTGACCTTGTCCCCATATACGTGCACAGTGGATGTCATGAAGGGATTAATCGTGACCATAAAAAAAGGGTTTGGCCACTTAATAGATCATAAAAAAAATGATCAATATTTTCCATTGACATTCTGTTAAAAAGAAAATCAATAAAGTGGAGATTTATGACATTTTCTTACATAGCATTGCGCCACCTGGTGTTCAAAGTGTATAGCACGTCCACCTAATAAGCGGAGTGTGGTGGTCGCACATGCTCAGTTCACTGTAGAGCAGCCAATGGAAATTGCAGGCAGGCAGCTATTTCTATTGGCTGCTCTGCCGTGATCAGGGGATCACTATGCCGCTGGTCGCACATGCTCCCCCTCCTAGCCTCATAGAAAAGTTTTCCAAGGCCACTTCCACAATAGTACAATATCGCCATTCATCTACACCCGTCTACGATGAGCGCTACTATCTCTGCGTCTTTAACCCTTTGTATCAGAGGATCGTATACAAATGGATTAAGTTTCCGACTTGCTGTATATTTTCAGGCTGGTGACGGCGCTGTCCTGGGGAGGACTCTTTGGGGCGTCCTGGGCGTCGGAGCATTTGGTTTTGAGCTGAAGGAGGTCCCCGAAGGTCAACACATCGTCACCACCACCAGATCGCACAGCAGCAAGCTGGTGAACAACTGCATCGCCGCCATCAACCCCGATAAAGTTGTGCGCGTGGGAGGTGCAGGAAACAAGGTGACGAGCGCGGTTTTCATTCCTTGTCTATGTGTGCGGACCCCTTTCTAAGAGCCATTGAGCTATTAGTAGGGGGGGCGGGGGTCTTCTGTTTCGCATCCTCATTTTTCGGCATAACTGGAGAGTTTAATCCTAACAAGTAGGAATTGTCCAAAAGGGAAAATGCCTTTTAAAGGGGTTTTTCATCCCCTTTTATAGGTTGGATAATCATAGAGTACAGCTTCACAAATGCTCCATTCTCACCTTGCGATCCCCTACCTGTCTTCTCCTAGCAATGTCCTTTCCAGTCTCTTAATAAATCCCGTTAAGAACAGGGGACTGTATGTGACTGCTTTAGGCAATGATTGGCTGCAGCGGTCACATGTCCGTATGATCAGAATTGGATCGGTCATACGACCATATGGCTGATGCAGCCAATCACTGCCCACAGCGGTCATGTGCCAAGCACCGCTAGGAGGGGAATGGCAGGGCAACATTTAGCTACGCAGGTTGTTTTGTTTATTTTTCATATTCACACCAGGCTAGGCTGCTGTCACTTAAAAATTAAATAGTCTGATAATCCTTTATTTCATGACTCAATAGTACACATATATTGTGTATCAGATAAATCTGCTTCTTTTACCTCCAGGACTGAGAATTCACTCTCAATTCATGGAGAAAGCCTGTAAAATATGTATTCAGTGAAGAGAGATATTTCCGTTACTGAGATGGGAGGTGACAGTTTGTGCTTATAAAATTCTATGAAAGGGGAGGAGCTAGAGGCGGACACAGGGATTCTGCTGCAAGTTTACCAAAAACGTTGGTGCTTATAAAGTTCTATGGAGAACTTGCAGCGGAATGTCTGTTTCTGTCTCTAGCTTCTATCCGTCTACATAGAACTTTATGAGCACCAACTGTCATTTCCTATATCAGTAATGTGAAAATCTGCATTCACTGAAGACTCATTCTACATGATACTTGAGAATGTCCAGGGGAAGAGAGAAGCAGATTTCTCTGATAAGAAATGTTAAAGTTTTTTTTTTTCTATGTGTGCTATTAATTTATGGGAAAAAATAAATAAAACTGTTACCTTTTTAAAGGGGCTATCCATTCCCTTTTTCTTTTTTTTTTCTTTTAGCAAAATCTGCATAGTTGAACGCCAGCCTTGGCTGTCCTGTAATACTACATGTATCACTGACCGATGAGCTTCATTACAAAAATTTTATAATTTATTAAATTTTTGATACAATCCCTTTAAGTGAATTTATCTCAATTTCGCCTCTCAATTTATTATATCTCTGTGTCCGGTAAAGCTGAGGCTGCCAATAAAAATCCCACAAAGTATATTGACTGTTCTTGGAAAATTTCAAATCCTGCCAAAGTTGTAATAGAAGTCAGTGGTGTCACCCAGCTTTCCCTGAATCGGACCGGAGGCTGTATCCGCTTACAGGGCGCCTCATTTTTCTTTCAGATCATTCAGCTGATTGAAGGTCAGGCTTCCGCCTACGTGTTCGCCAGTCCCGGGTGCAAAAAGTGGGACACGTGCGCCCCCGAGGCGATCCTGCATGCAGTGGGAGGTAAGAAGCAGAGACCCTCACCTGGTGTAGGACCTTTAATCTTTTTTTTTTTTTTTTTTTTTACCTCTTTCCATGCACTGTACATTTACGTCTTTTAAAAGGAATGGGTTTTTGTTTTTTTTTTTTTGCAGAATTGCCTGTTAAAATCAGGTTTTTGTTTTACACTTTTTTTTATTTTGTTTTTAGAATTTTTTTTTTTTTTATATCTTTTTGGGTTCATATGACATTTTGCATTTTGATAGTTTTAATTTCTGAAATGCCTTCAAGAAATAGCTGATTTACACAGTTTACCATGTGGGTTCATTTAATTTTTATATTTTAAGAGTACAAACATTCACGACTGCAACGATATCAAACATGTTCAAGAAAAAGACTATAATTTCTTTATTTAAAAAAAGAAAAACAACAAAAAACTAAATGTATGTGTTTACAGCCGGTGAAAAACATATTTAACACATCACCAATTTTGTAAGTAAATCTATTTCTAATGGTGCTATTGGCATGAAATTCTCACTAGATGTCGGTAACAACCCAACCAATCCACACAGGCAAAGAAATCATCCATAGATGTCCATAAATTATGTGTAATAATGATAAATGACACAGGGGGAAAAGTTTTGAACACATGAAGAAAGAGGTGCAAAAAGCTATGGAAAGTAATGATACAAGCTGAAATCTATGAGTAATTAAAAAGCAATCCTGCCACTTAGTGAAAATTATCAGCTAGTTCAACTGATGCCTATAAAAAGGTGTCTCCTTAACAAAGTGCCGCACAAACATCTTATAATGGGTAAAACCAGTGAGCTGTCTCAAGACCTTCACAACCTTATTGTTGCAAAACATACTGATGGCATTGGTTACAGAAGAATTTCTAAACTACTTACCATTCCAGTGAGCACTGTTAAGGCCATAATCCAAAAGTGGAAAGAACGTAATTTCACCATAAACTGGCCACAAACAGGTGGTCCCCACAAGATTTTGGGCACAGGAGTGAAAAGAATTATCAGAGGAGTTGTCTAAGAGCCGAGGACCACCTGTGGAGAGCTACAGAAAGACCTGGAATTGTAAAGGTAGAGAAGAATGCATGACAGCCCTCTGCAGACTCCTGTTTTAATGTGTTCAAAGTGTATTGTATTGCATATTTTTATCCCCCTACAGGCTGCAGGGGTGACAGTGTTAACTGTAGGGCTGGTCCATAGTTGGGGAGAAGTATTAGGCACCAATGTGTCAGTTCCTGACAAGATGACTTTTTTGGCCGCACTTCCAGCATTTCCCCCTCTCGTTTCTTCTACCAGGGTGCCTGCTCTGTCTATTGTACATTTGAGATGTTGGTGCCCAAGTTGCCACTGCTTCTTCTCTGGCTAACTGTTACGAGCTGGCGGAACGCACCAAATAATAAAGATAGTATTTAGGTGTGTTTGCAACCCAGGGTCCACCGTGCAGAGGTGTTAACTGCTGCTCGGTAATGGCGGACGCGATATGGCGGTATAATAACGGAACACACGGGGATAACCTCACCCAATGTGTACAGAGGCGGACTCTGTTATCTCACAGAGCTGCACAACCGCCAAATAATAAATGCTGTAGACTGTTATTCCTCACAGAGCACGGCAGTGTGAGCGCTAGCGTATAGTCACAGAACTCAGCCCTTAGACCGCAGCCATTGCCTTTCGGGGCTTATCTACAGCATTCTAGAATGCTGTAGATAAGCCCCTGATCTAACCTGAAAGAGAAGAAACACAAGTTTTATTATACTCACCCACGGGCTGTCCGGTCCTATGGGCGTCACAGGTCCGTGTCCGGCGCCTCCCATCTTCATACGATGTTGTCCTCTTCCTTGCTTCGTGTTGCGCTCCTGCGCAGGCGTACTTATCTGCCCTGTTGAGGACAGAGCAAAGTACTGCAGTGCTCAGGCGCCGGGAAAGGTCAGAGAGGTCCAGCGCCTGCGCACTGCAGTACTTGGCTCTGCCCTCAACAGGGTAGATCAGTACACTTGCGCAGGAGCCACGACATGAAGCAAGGAAGAAGACAACATCGTATGAAGATGGGAGGTGCCAAACCCGGACCTGTGACGCCCATCGGACCGGACCGCCCCGGGTGAGTATAATAAAACTTGTTTTTCTTCTCTTTCAGGTTAGATCGGGGGCTTATCTACAGCATTCTAGAACGCTGTAGATAAGCCCTGAAAGGCAATGGCCGCAGCTTATAGCTGAAAAACAAGGTGACAGGTTCCCTTTAAGCATACAGCACTGACAAAAAATCTTAATAAAAATCTGCTGCCATCTACCAGTATAATGAAGATGAAACAAGGGTGGATATTTCAGCAAGCCAGTGATCCCAAACTCATAGTCAAGAAAACTCGCAATTAATTTCAGAGACAGCCATTCTAGCAGCTTGATTTTCTAAGCCGATCACAGGGCCTGAATACATTAGAAAATGTATGGAAGAAACTAAAGCGCAGAGTTCATAGAAGGAGCACACGGAAGCCTCAAGATGTGAAGAGTGTTTGTGTGGATGAAATGATCAAAATTGCACCTGAGCAATGCCTGTGACTAGTTTCTCCATACAGGAGGCGTCTTGAATCTGTCATCAGCAACAAAGGCTTTTGTGTGAAGAATTAAATACATTTCAGTAAGCGTGTCCAATACTTTTTCCCTGTCACTTATTTATGGACATCTGACTTGATTTCTTTGCCTTTGTGGATTAGGGTTGTTGCCGACATCTGGTGAGAATTTCATGTCAGTAGCACCTTTAGAAACAGATTTACTTGGAGAATTGGTGACGTGTTCAATACTTCACCCGCTGTAAGGGTTCCTGTCCTCCTTCTTTCTGATGTTGATCACTATTATTATACATCATTAGTATATTAGTATATATTTTCAGCAAGTTGATCCAACCCTTTTTTTTTTTTTTCTTATTTTGCCTATACATCATTAGTATTGCTGCTTTGGACAACACCCTTTGAACAGATCGGATGAGTTTTTATGCACTTCTGGAAATAAAGGTCTTTAGTTAATGGAACATTCTGGAACTTTCTTAATCACTCTGTGGAGCCTATTCATCATTTACATGTTTTTGTTTTTTTTTGTTCTTTTATTTATTCTGGTGGAATTTGTGCCAAATTCCTGAAATACAGCTCAAATGTCTTAATGAATTTTGCACTTTCAAAGACTTTTATTTTAATTTTTTTTTTTTGTCTTTCGCTTTTTGTGCAACTATTATATAAAGGATCCCGGGACGTTTTACCCTTTAAGTGTCACACATCTGTCTAAAACTGAAAAAAAAAAATACAATTTTTAATTTAGTAAACGGGGAAAAAAATTACCCAAAAAAAAAAAAAATTGCAACATTTTGAAAAGACTTAAATAATAAATTGGGCTAAAAAAATGGATAATAAAAATAATGCTCATAATGGCGTAAAAAACAAACAAACTCTAAAACAAAGCAAAAATAAAGTTTAAAAAAAGCGCGATAAAAGGCACAAAATAAATAATGAAATCACGGCCGTTATTAGAATGATTTTTACTCCAAAATAAGCGCAAAAACAAAGATGAATAGTCACTTTTTTTTCCTTTTAATGCTCTAGATCTCTGTTTGCTGTCAGTGAATGTTTTTTACATGTAGAGACAGAAAACTTTTTTTTCTTTTTTTACTTTTGAATACGCAAACGAGCTTTCCTCCAGAAAGAGGAAACAACCTCTTTATTGCCACCGATGGGTCGGTTCTGTAGAGGTCTGTCCTCTGATGATTGGGCTTACTCACCTATATCATACCCTTGTCTTTTCTAGGTAAACTCACCGATATCAGCGGCAACGCATATGAATACCACAAGGACGTGAAACACATGAACTCAGCCGGGGTTCTGGCAACTCTGCGCAATTACGACTACTACCTCTCCCGGGTACCGGAATCTGTAAAACAAGCGCTGGTGCCAAAAATGTGAAACGCGTTGTGTCCTCGCTAGGCGTAGAGGCATCACCGCTGATCAGGTCAAAGGATCTATCCTAGGATACTGGGCTTCCCCTGTGGCTTTCCAATTGTAAAACTACAACTCACAGCATGCCGTGACAGTTTGGTCACCAGAGAGCTAGGTAGACAGTATTCTGCAAGTTGCAGCTGTCCATTTTATTTTTAAACTACAATTCCCAGCATGCAATGGGAGACACCGGCTGTCTGCAGATACTGGGAGTTGTAGTGTCACACCTGTTGGAAAGCCTCAGGTCACAGAAGACCGCTCCCAGGCACAGTCAAGGACTCTGATGCCAAGAACCAATCACTTAATAATTGTTTTTACCCAAACCCATCACAGAGATCCGGGATTACACTTTTGTACACCGTTTTTATGTGACTTTTTTTTTTTTTTTGTTTCTCCAAGGGACCAATCAATAAAAATTAAATTTGTTACCTTTTTTTTTTTCCACGTAATAGTAAAGGTGTGGTGTAACAGCACAGACGGGTGGGGGTCCGACCGTGATATATAATGGGTGGCCCTGCAGCTGTTGCAGAACTTTTGCTTGGTGCATGCGGCTGTCGTTGCACCTGAACCCTGGTGGCTTAAGAGCCCAAATGCCACTCATCCACAGAATACTCCAGCTGGTCCAGCGTCACCCGTCTCCTGAACACCCTGTCACTCCATGATGACTGACAATAGGAACAGCTGACCTTGGGTTGTCATTTTCATCCTGTATGGCATCAGGAGTGCCCCTTATAAACCGGTTCCCCTCTTAAAGGCTAAATTTCACAGCTGACATCTACTCGACTCCCTGCTTCTGTGCTGTCACTCCAATAGTCCCTGCTAGTCCTAGTGCAGGGGTCCCCAACCTGTAGCTCGGGAGCCACATGTGGCTCGCGGTCCCATGAATTGTGGCTCGCGACTGTCTCCCAGCTTGGTGCATTAGGTCCAGGTCTAGCAAACAGGTATGAAGACCACATCTCAAAATGGTGAATTTTGGGAGTAGCCCTGCACAGAAGAGCAGATCTGGATACACATTTACTGGTCTAAAGGGTTTAGAGATATTTTAGGTATGGTACGCTGGAGGATGATACTACCTGTTAGAGGAGGTGCTCAAAGCTGGATCTGACAGTGTGTTGGGAGTCCTTGATTGGAGAATACTGAATGGGGGGATTGTGGGGACCCCTGGATCTCAGTGTACCGCTTTGGAGTGATTTCTGTGGAAAAGCTTTGGTTATCATTACACCTGTAATGGCGGCTTTGGTTGACACTACTTGGAAGGGGGTGGGAGCAGAATGTGGATCGCGACCCTCTCTCAATGCTAAATGTGGCTCTCAAGGTCAGAAAGGTTGGGGACCACTGTCCTAGTGTATATCTGTTCCAGCTGATGTCCTATTGGGTTGTCTGCCATCTTGAATTATCCCCACCCAGTTATGGTTTTCTAAATTTCCCATGATGTCTGTGGCTATGGACATGGGGCAGAGGCTCGTCGTATTGCTCTTGCTTCTATCATTCAGCAATCATTATAGATAGATCATGCAGCTGCTGTTCTCTGATGTACACATGTGGTCAAAATTGTTGGCACCCCTCGTGTAATGACGGAAAAACCCACAATGGTCACAGAAATAACTTGAAGCTGACAAAAGTAATAATAAATGAAAAATCTATGAAAATGAAAGTCAGACATTGCTTTTCAGCCATGCTTCCACAGAATTTTAAAAAATAAAATAAAACTCATGAAATAGGCCTGGACAGAAATGATGGGACCCGTAACTTAATATTTTGTTGCACAACCTTTCGAGGCAATCACTGCAATCAAACGATTCCTGTAACTGTCAATGAGACTTCTGCTCCTCTCGACAGGTATTTTGGCCCACTCCTCAAGAGCAAACTGCTCCAGTTGTCTCGCGTTTGAAGGTTGCCTTTTCCTGACGACTTGTTTCAGCTCTTTCCAAAGATGCTCAATAGGATTTAGCTCAGGGCTCACAGAAGGCCCAATAATGGTTCTCAGCCTGGACGGTCACATCTTGGCGCTGTCTAGGTTGAAAACTAATTCTCCACCAGACATGAATTACGGTGTGGGACAGAACGACGGACAGGTATGGTATATTGTTGTTTTATTACAGGAGAACGAGGGCTTCGGTTGAATTAGGCGAGGTTGTGAGTATGGTTTAATTGAGATTAATAAAGGAGTCGGTGTCTTTTTTTTCAATTAAAGGACTTTATTCTGGCTGTGTACCAAGTGGAAAGAGCTGGGCAAGGTGCCAGAAGTGGTGTATCTAATACCCTGTTTCCACGAAAATAAGACACCGTCTTATATTAGTTTATGCTCCGAAAGTTGCACCGTGTCTTATTTTCGGGGGGTGTCAAGAGAAACATTCCAGTGCGCTCTACCCTTACATAAGGAACGTTCTGTAGCGTAAAACCAGTAGTCAGACATATAGACTGTTCAGCAGAAAAGCAGACAACAAATCAAAGTAACACACTACGGTACGGTACTGTAATTGCCTGACTCCCACACAGGGCCACAAAACATGAGGGCTCTAAAATGGCTCCCACACACTTTCTGGACCCTGTACCGCTACCGTAACAATCACCCACAGCAGTTACTTTACCGTAGCAGCCCCATCATCATTTTGCAGCCCCAAATATTCCCATCATCCCGTTGCAATCCCCAATACAGCACCCCATCATTCCATTACAGCCCCAATCATTCTACAGTACAGTATTGCAGCCTCCCATCATCCGACATCATCCCACTGCAGCCTCCCATTATCACAGTATCCCACTGCAGCCTCCCATTATCACAGTATCCCACTGCAGCCTCCCATGTGTGTACCGTACACACACACAGACACACACTCACTTTCTTACTGGTTTCCTCCGCGGCGCTGCTTTCGGTGCTTTGTTGGTGCAGGAGCCCTGGGCCACTCACAGCCCTGGAACAATCAGAGACTATGGATGACGTCAGCTGGCCCATGGTTCCTGCGCTGTGATTGGCGCAGGGCTCATGGGCGGAGATCGGCACACAGCTCCGAGGCTGTGATTAACTCCTGCGAACAGCGCAACTGCAGTGGCGGACAGCGGGAGCGAGACAACTGCATGCCCCATGCACAGAACAAGGTATGCCTTATTTTTGGGGGGTGCCTAATATTAGCAGGCACAGTGCTCCCCTAGCAGGCCTTACTTTCGGGGGAGTGCCCTATTTACGGGGAAACAGGGTAGATGAGCATTTAATGGGCAGCTGCAGGTTGCTATTTTTAGGCTGGGGGGGTAATATCCATGGCCCCTTACCAGCCTGAGAATACCAGCCCCCAGCTGTGAGCTTTAGCAAGGCTGGTTGTCAAAAATTGTGGGGACCCCACGCTGTTTTTTTTTAATTATTTAAATAATTGAAAAAACAATGTTGGTACCCCTCTATTCTTGATAACCAACCTTGCTGAAGCTGACAGCTGAGGGTTGCAGCTCCAGGTGTGAGTTTTGCCTGGCTTGTTATCTAAAAATAGGGAGAAACCCACGTGGGAGTTTTCATTCATTTATTTAGTTATAGCGCAGGCGGCAGGTGAGGAATACCCCCATCATCTGCTCCTGCTGTCACTGTTCTTAGCGGCAGCAGGTGTAGGTTGATGGGAGTAATGGTCCCAAAATCCCCCCCTGCTGTCATCATTCTGATTTTAATATAACTCTCATCATTCTCCTCTGCTCGTGCTGATCGCCGGCAGAGCAGAGGAGAATGATGAGAGTCGTCCAGCACCTGCCGCCGGGGAACAGCGCTTACTGCAGCACTTCTTCCCCAGTGCTGATGCGTGTCACACGGATGCCATCAATGTGTGTTCTCCGTGTGCACATGTGCGGGACGTTTTGTGACCCGTGCTGACGGTAAAAAACGGACATATCAGCGTGTGTTGCCCACGGACACCACTGCCATCGTTGCATTTCCATGTCCTCACCCAGGGCCGGCCCGAGAGATTACGGCGCCCTAGGCGAAACTATTTTGTTGTGCCCCTACTATTCTTGGCAGTAGATGAAAACTCGGGATATAAATTTAGGAGCAAAATAAACCACAACAACATTGATTAATTAACTCTCTCCTAACTCTTTAATCTTCTGAGAAGTTGTATAGGACAAATATATACAAAGTAATCAATAACACAAAACAAAAACGACCATAGGTAATTAAAATTTTTGTTTCCTTGCCTTTTTTTTTTTTTAAAAGGATGACACTAAGTCACCGAGATTAATTTGTTTAGCAACTTCAGATTCTATCGAAATTGTTGCCAACCCAACCAACCTCTCTTGCGTCATATTTGCCCTTAAATATGTACACTTTTCTTTCCATACCTAAAACTTTTTGCCTTTTGGAAACATTTTTTATAATTTTTTCTCTGGCGCCCCTTTGGGTCGGCGCCCTAGGCGGCCGCCTAGTTCACCTATACGTTCGGGCCGGCCCAGTCCTCACCAAAAAAAATGATGCCAGATTATAGAGTCAGCCATCATGTGTGGAGCAGATGCAGCTCCTTAGCCCATCTCATACTTAAGAGTTACAGTTTTGAACGACACCATTCACTTTACAATATACTACCGGTAAATTAAAAAAATCCAAATGGTGAATAAAAAACGTAATTATGCCATTGTCTTGTTTTTGTCTTTTTACACTTTTATGGCATTTGTTGTGCTTTGTTCAGTAAAAATTAAACGGTGGTGTAATCCTCTAGGTCAGTGCAATTTTGGCTATACCAAGCTTCCGTTTAATAGAAAAAAAAATAAATAAATTATATATATACGGTATATATATATATTGTATATATTTTATTTTTTTTTCTATTAAACGCAAGCATGGTATAGCCAAAATTGCACTGACCTAGAGGATCACAGAGAATATATATATATATATATATATATATATAATTAAAATATAAATAGTTATTGTAATGATCTCTTAAAAGTCTTTTATGGGGGGCACAATGTGTAAAATAGCTAACAAAGTAAAACAAATGTAAAGCCACTGTCAATCCAAATCACTGTTATGAGCCCCATGCCAGGAAAAAAAAAATGGAGAACAGCTTTTTAAATGTATTTTAGCAATTCTTCATAGTAATTTTTTTTTTTTTTTTACAAAATTTCTTTATTTTTCAATCAATATTGCTTAATATAATAAAGGGACGTAAAAATGAAACTGTATATCATGAAATGAAAAAAAAAAACAATAATTATTTAGATATCTGAACAAGAAAAAATTCTATAGTTCTTTAAACTGCATGTACAAAAAACCCCCCGAAAATGTGACAGGTCCCAGGAAAGCTTCTTTTTGAAGCCCCCTAATGTTTCGCCCATTATAATACCTCTTTCATGGTCTCCCTAAGGGTAATAATAATAATAAATAATAAATTTTATTTTTATAGTGCCGACATATTCCGCAGCACTTTACATTTCAGAGGGGATTTGTACAGACAATAGACATTACAGCATAACAATAATCACATACAGTAGATTATAACAAATACCAAGAGGAGTGAGGGCCCTGCTCGCAAGCTTACAGTCTATGAGGAAAGAGGTAGACACGAAAGGTGGGTGGTAACAGTTGCCCTGATTGTATGGACCAGCCATAATGTTAAGTGTGTAACAGTACAGACACAGAGGGCTAATGGATGCATAAAGCATGTGGGAACATGATGCGGGGAACCTGGTTATGGTAAAACTTTTGGCTCTGCCACACAGGGATAGATTAGGTTAATGTGTTGAGGCGATAGGCCAGTCTGAATAAATGCGTTTTCAGGACACGCTTAAAATTGTGGGGATTGGGGACTAATCGTATTGACCTGGGAAGTGCATTCCAAAGAATTGGCGCCGCACGTGTAAAGTCTTGGAGACGGGAGTGGGAGGTTCTGACTATTGAGGATACTAACCTCAGGTCATCAGCAGAACGGAGGGCGCGGGTAGGGTGGTATACTGAAACAAGGGAGGAGATGTAGGGTGGTGCTGAGCCATGGAGGGCTTTGTGGGTGAGGGTAATAAGTTTATACTGAATTCTGGAGTGGATGGGTAGCCAGTGTAATGACTGGCACAAGGTAGAGGCATCGGTGTAACGATTGGTGAGGAATATGATCCTGGCTGCAGCATTCAAGACAGATTGGAGAGGGGAGAGTTTGGTAAGAGGGAGACCGATTAGAAGAGAGTTACAATAGTCGAGACGAGAATGAATAAGAGAAACAGTAAGAGTTTTTGCAGAGTCAAAAGTAAGAAAAGGTCGAATTCTAGAAATGTTTTTGAGGTGCAGATGACAAGAGCGAGCCAGTGATCCAATGTGGGGGGCAAAGGAAAGCTCGGAATCAAGTATGACCCCAAGACAGCGGGCATGTTGCTGGGGAGTAATAGTGGAATCACACACGGAAATGGCAATGTCGGGTGTAGGTACATTAGTAGCGGGAGGAAAAACCAGGAGTTCAGTCTTTGACAGGTTCAGTTTCAGATATAGTGAGGACATGATATTAGACACAGCGTTTAGACAATCGCCAGTGTTTTCTAGAAAGGCAGGCGTGATGTCAGGAGAAGAAACATATAATTGGGTGTCATCAGCATAGAGATGGTACTGGAAACCAAATCTACTGATTGTTTGACCAATAGGGGCAGTGTACAAGGAGAAGAGGAGGGGGCCTAGAACCGATCCTTGAGGAACCCCAACAGTAAGGGGAAGGTGAGAGGAGGAGGAACCGGCAAAAGAAACAGTAAAGGAGCGGTCGGAGAGATAGGAGGAGAACCAGGAGAGAACGGTGTCCTTGAGGCCAATGGAATGGAGCATAGTGAGGAGGAGCTGATGATCCACAGTGTCGAATGCTGCAGAGAGATCCAAGAGAATTAGCATGGAGTAATGACCATTTGATTTAGCTGTTAGCAGATCATTAGAGACTTTAGTGAGGGCAGTTTCAGTGGAGTGTAAAGAGCAGAAACCGGATTGGAGAGGGTCGAGAACAGAGTTTTCTGAGAGATAGCGGATAAGACAGGAGTGGACCAGGCGTTCCAGGAGTTTAGAGATGAAGGGAAGATTAGAGACAGGTCTATAGTTAGCGGCACAGTTTTGGTCGAGGGATGGTTTTTTAAGTAGTGGATGTATGATGGCATGCTTAAATGAGGAGGGAAAAATACCAGAAGAGAGAGAGAGGTTAAATATTTTAGTTAGGTGAGGGGTGACAGCAGGGGAAAGGGACTGGAGGAGATGTGACGGAAATGGGTCACTGGTGCAAGTAGTTGGGCGAGAAGATGCAAGGAGCCTGCTTCATCCAGGGCACTTTGAAGTGTTTCATTGTAATGCTTCAATGCAGAATCAGGACATGAGAGGGAGGAGATAGGGGCCAAACTGTCACACTAAGCGATCCCGACAACGATATGGATCGCTGGTGCATCGCTAAGTGGTCGCTAGTGAGCTGCCACACAGGCAGATCTCAGCAGTGACATCGCTGGGGACGGGGATCGCTACTTACCTGTCAGACGCGGCGATCCTGCGTCCTCCCGCCTGCGTCCACGCGTTGCTCGTCGGCGCCACAGGAACCTGACAACAAGAAACAGTCCAGGCCCTTCTCGCGCAATCAGCGATAATCAGCGGGGGAGCCGGTCGGAGGTAAGTATCAGACACAGCGATATCGCTAGCAATATCGCTATAACGTCACAAAGCCAGTGACATTATAGCGATATCGCTTAGTGTGACGGGGCCTTTAGAGTATGAAGCCCCCCAAAATGCCTCCCGCACAAACACATGCCCCTACCACATTATAAGGCCTCACATCACATAAGGCCCCATAGCCCCCCAATACATTATAGGGCCACACTGTTCCCCCTACCATATTTAGAGGACCCCCATGTGGGGGTGCTATTAGCAGTGCGCCCCGTTGCCTCGGCCCCTCTGACGTTGCGTCGACACCGTATGTATAGTGATTGCATGATTACGTTGTCACGTGGCCTTCCATCTCTATGGAGGCGACATCACTGGGGTCTCGGTAACACGTAGGGATGACAGTGGGGGGACAGCAGATTTTAAAAGTAAATTTATTGCAAGGTTTTTATATATTTTTTTAATCTTAAATAAAAAATCCACGGTTGTTGCCCATAGCAACCGGCTTTCATTTTGTGAGAAAATGTAAAAAAAAAATTTCCCCTCCCCCAATTTTTCCCATCCAACAATAAATAAAAAAAATAAAAGTAAGAAAATTCACTATTGCCGCTTCCAATCTATGAAAATATTGTTGTGAGTGTGGCTACATGTAAGCTCAATGGTAAGAGTGAAACACTGGGCAAGAAAAACAAAGAGGTCTAGTACCTCAGCAACCAATGAAATTGTAGCTTTCATTTCCTAAAGGGAGGCTGAAAAATAGAAGCTAGAAGCTGACTGGTTGCATCATCCATCTATGTGCGATAGCCCGAATCAAAGATGACGGCTGTTACAGGGTTGCCCACAGGAAACATGGCGGCGCCGGAAGTGTGGCGCTGCTGTGGGCCGGCTGAGGGCTGCGCCGAGCATGTGAGTGGCGGAAGCGCCTTCTCTCTTTCTCATTCAGTCGGCAGCTTCGTGGCAGCTCCTGGGCGCAAGATCGGGAGTGGGGAAGAAAGCATGGCGCTCAGCCTGACCGTGTGCAGCGGCCCGAGTCCTCCGCTGGGTGAGGACAGCAGTCTTGTATCAACATTATTCTACGCTATGCCTTATGGAACTACAAGTCCCAGCGTGCGCTGTCATCTCTTTGACGTGACATGCTGCGACTTGTAGTTCGACGTCAGTGGGCGGGGCGTATAATGACAGCGTGTGCCCACAGTTGTCATAGTATGGAGTGCTGGGACTTGTGGTCCTGCTCCCTGGTAGCAGGCTGTCTCCTCACTTCGTGAGATTGATTGGTCTTGTAGTTCATCTACTAGGAAAGATGCATGGCTGGTGGAGAACTACAAATCCCATCATGCTTCCATCATTCTCTGAGAAGTATACTGACACTATACACCTCTACTGCTGATGTGGAACAGCAAGTCCCAGCATCTTCTGCCTTCTGTTCTCAAGCCCAAGATATTACTGCTGCTCTTCTGTAAGATGCGCCAACATTTTACCATTGCCGAGTAGCGGTGCGGAGTGTGTGGTGCAACTCTGTGGTCGCCCCCGGGGTCCGGTCCCTTCCGCGCGCAGGTCTGTGGTCGCCCCCGGGGTCCGGTCCCTTCCGCGCGCAGGTCTGTGGTCGCCCCCGGGGTCCGGTCCCTTCCGCACGCAGGTCTGTGGTCGCCCCCGGGGTCCGGTCCCTTCCGCGCGCAGGTCTGTGGTCGCCCCCGGGGTCCGGTCCCTTCCGCGCGCAGGTCTGTGGTCGCCCCCGGGGTCCGGTCCCTTCCGCGCGCAGGTCTGTGGTCGCCCCCGGGGTCCGGTCCCTTCCGCGCGCAGGTCTGTGGTCGCCCCCGGGGTCCGGTCCCTTCCGCGCGCAGGTCTGTGGTCGCCCCCGGGGTCCGGTCCCTTCCGCGCGCAGGTCTGTGGTCGCCCCCGGGGTCCGGTCCCTTCCGCGCGCAGGTCTGTGGTCGCCCCCGGGGTCCGGTCCCTTCCGCGCGCAGGTCTGTGGTCGCCCCCGGGGTCCGGTCCCTTCCGCGCGCAGGTCTGTGGTCGCCCCCGGGGTCCGGTCCCTTCCGCGCGCAGGTCTGTGGTCGCCCCCGGGGTCCGGTCCCTTCCGCGCGCAGGTCTGTGGTCGTCCCCGGGGTCCGGTCCCTTCCGCACAGATCCATTGAGTGTAGCAACTGTGGTGATTGTGCTTTGTTACTATGCTCCAAAATCATGCTGCTTTTATGTGCTAGAAAATTACATGGCCAGGTAATGGGAGGTATATGTTGGAGAAACGGGCAATATTATATGGCGGTGTAATATTTGGTTGCCCAAAGTGTGTTGCATCATGCTGTATCTTCTTCGCACTGCGGGCGTTGTGTATTTCTACACATATCACAAATTCTAGATGGATATTATAGTGTTAGAATCTGGGGTACAGTATATGGCGGTATTATGTGGCTGTGTAATGGATGGTGGTATTTGGCTGAGAAAAGGGCAGTGTGCTATAACGCGATGTAATGGGTGGTGTAGTATATTACAGTTTAGTATTATTTGGCAGTGTAACAAGCGATGTGGTATTATATGGCAGTGAAACGTGATGTATTATATAGCGGTGTAACAGGTGGTGTGGTATTACTTGGCGGTGTAGCGTGTGATGTAGTATTACATGGTGGTGTGGTATTATATGGCGGAGTGGCATGTGAGTATTATATAGTGGTGTAACTTGTATTATGACGGTGCAACGTGTGATGTAGTATTATATGACGGTGTAACTTGTGATGTAGTGTTACATGTCAGCATAGCGTGCGATGTAGTATTATATGACGGTGTCACGTGTATTGTATTATTACATGGTGATGGAGTATTACATAGCGGTGTAGTATATGGTGGACTATCGTGTGCTGTATCAGTATATGGCGGTGTAGTGTGTGATGTAGCAGTATATGGTGGTGTAGCGTGTGATGTAGTATTATATGGCGAAGTAACGTGCGGTGTAGTATATGATGGTGGAGAATCGTGCGGTGTAGTATATGATGGTGTAGTGTTGTATGGCGGAGTAGCGTGCGATGTAGCGTTGTATGGCGGAGTAACATGCAGTGTAGTTATATTGCGGAGTAGCGTGTGGTGTAGTGTATGGCGGAGTAACGTGCAGTGTAGTGTTGTATGGCGGAGTAGCGTGCTCTGTAGTGTTGTATGGCGGAGTAGCGTGCTCTGTAGTGTTGTATGGCGGAGTAGCGTGCTCTGTAGTGTTGTATGGCGGAGTAGCGTGCTCTGTAGTGTTGTATGGCGGAGTAGCGTGCTCTGTAGTGTTGTATGGCGGAGTAGCGTGCTCTGTAGTGTTGTATGGCGGAGTAGCGTGCTCTGTAGTGTTATATGGCGGAGTAGCGTGCTCTGTAGTGTTATATGGCGGAGTAGCCTGCTCTGTAGTGTTATATGGCGGAGTAGCCTGCTCTGTAGTGTTATATGGCGGAGTAGCCTGCTCTGTAGTGTTATATGGCGGAGTAGCCTGCTCTGTAGTGTTATATGGCGGAGTAGCCTGCTCTGTAGTGTTATATGGCGGAGTAGCGTGCTCTGTAGTGTTATATGGCGGAGTAGCGTGCGCTGTAGAATATGATGGTGGAGTAGAGTGCGGTGTAGTATATGATGGTGGAGTAGCGTGTGGTGGAGTAGCGTGCAGTGTAGTATATGGTGAGGGAGTAGCGTGCAGTGTAGTATATGATAGCGGAGTAGCGTGTGGTGTAGTGTTGTATGGTGGAGTAGCGTGCTGTGTAGTATATGGTGGGGGGTTAGCGTGCGGTGTAGTATATGGTGGGGGGGCAGCGTGCGGTGTAGTATATGGTGGGGGGGTAGCGTGCGGTATAGTATATGGTGGGGGGGTAGCGTGCGGTGTAGTATATGGTGGGGGGGTAGCGTGCGGTGTAGTATATGGTGGGGGGTAGCGTGCGGTGTAGTATATGGTGGGGGGGCAGCGTGCGCTGTAGTATATGGTGGGGGGGTAGCGTGCGGTGCAGTGTATGGTGGGGGGTAGCGTGCGGTGCAGTGTATGGTGGGGGGGTAGCGTGCGGTGCAGTGTATGGTGGGGGGGCAGCTTGCGGAGTAGTGTATGGTGGGAGGGTAGCGTGCGCTGTAGTGTATGGTGGGAGGGTAGCGTGCGGTGCAGTGTATGGTGGGGGGGTAGCGTGCGGTGCAGTGTATGGTGGGGGGGTAGCGTGCGGTGCAGTGTATGGTGGGGGGGTAGCGTGCGGTGCAGTGTATGGTGGGGGGGTAGCGTGCGGTGCAGTGTATGGTGGGGGGGTAGCGTGCGGTGCAGTGTATGGTGGGGGGGCAGCTTGCGGTGTAGTGTATGGTGGGAGGGTAGCGTGCGCTGTAGTGTATGGTGGGAGGGTAGCGTGCGGAGCAGTGTATGGTGGGGGGGTAGCGTGCGGTGCAGTGTATGGTGGGGGGGTAGCGTGCGGTGCAGTGTATGGTGGGGGGGTAGCGTGCGGTGCAGTGTATGGTGGGGGGGGTAGCGTGCGGTGCAGTGTATGGTGGGGGGGGTAGCGTGCGCTGTAGCGTCTGGTTGCACACAGTCAGTGCCAGAGCCGCTCTTTCCCGGCCCTTCCTCAGCAGGTCGCCTGTGATGTGCACAGAGGGTTGTGATGAGCCGGTCGCCTGTGGTTTTGTCTCCTTACATGAGGTTGCATCATGCTTTGTCCTCTTCTCTCCTGTCATCCCATTATCCTCCTCCTCCACGAGCTGCCACTGTCCTGTATTTCTCCACACATTACATTGTCCATCTCGTGCTTGTGGTAGAATTTGTTCTACAGGGTCCAGTGCAGCCTCCCCCGGGGTCAGCCATGAGGTCCGCGCCGGACACACACACAGCAGCGTGGACAGCGTGGCTTTATGCCTCATCTTATTGTGAACGGCATAAACCAGAAGTTTTTTTTTTTAGTCCTTGCACTTATTGCATAAAAAATGCAGCAAAAAATATAAACAGCTGCCCATACAGCTCAGACAACGGAAAATCAAAAACTTGACGGGTCTCAGAAAAAGGCGACAAAATACAAAATTATTTTTCCTTACAAATTATAGTTTTTGTTTTTTTTCTTTTTGCAATCATACCGATTTGGAAAATCATGATAGCAGCGAAGCTGGAAGAGATTAAGTAATAAGTATTTAGTGGCAAATCCCATAACAGAGTTGTTAGGGGGCGATTGTCTTGTCATTCCCGCACCTGGTGCTTTCTGCAGATCTCATACGATATTGTCTCTTCTGCTTGCACAGGTGCGGTGACCGGCAGAGGTTCTCTGTGCGACGTCATCCTATTAAATTGCTGGTCCTTGTGTTTTATGTTCATCAGCGGTGACTCTCCCATCGTTGTGATCTGCGTCCCGAGCGTCAGCGGTGACTCTCCCATCGTCGTGATCTGCGTCCCGAGCGTCAGCGGTGACTCTCCCATCGTCGTGATCTGCGTCCCGAGCGTCAGCGGTGACTCTCCCATCGTAGTGATCTGCGTCCCGAGCGTCAGCGGTGACTCTCCCATCGTAGTGATCTGCGTCCCGAGCGTCAGCGGTGACTCTCCCATCGTAGTGATCTGCGTCCCGAGCGTCAGCGGTGACTCTCCCATCGTTGTGATCTGCGTCCTTAGCGTCAGCGGTGACTCTCCCATCGTTGTGATCTGCGTCCCGAGCGTCAGCGGTGACTCTCCCATCGTTGTGATCTGCATCCTTAGTGTCAGCGCTGACTCTCCCATCGTTGTGATCTGCGTCCCGAGTGTCAGCGGTGACTCTCCCATCGTTGTGATCTGCGTCCCGAGCGTCAGCGGTGACTCTCCCATCGTTGTGATCTGCGTCCCGAGCGTCAGCGGTGACTCTCCCATCGTTGTGATCTGCGTCCCGAGCGTCAGCGGTGACTCTCCCATCGTTGTGATCTGCATCCTTAGTGTCAGCGGTGACTCTCCCATCGTTGTGATCTGCGTCCTTAGCGTCAGCGGTGACTCTCCCATCGTTGTGATCTGCGTCCCGAGCGTCAGCGGTGACTCTCCCATCGTTGTGATCTGCATCCTTAGTGTCAGCGGTGACTCTCCCATCGTTGTGATCTGCGTCCCGAGTGTCAGCGGTGACTCTCCCATCGTTGTGATCTGCGTCCCGAGCGTCAGCGGTGACTCTCCCATCGTAGTGATCTGCGTCCCGAGCGTCAGCGCTGACTCTCCCATCGTTGTGATCTGCGTCCCGAGCGTCAGCGCTGACTCTCCCATCGTTGTGATCTGCGTCCCGAGCGTCAGCGCTGACTCTCCCATCGTTGTGATCTGCGTCCCGAGCGTCAGCGGTGACTCTCCCATCGTTGTGATCTGCGTCCCGAGCGTCAGCGGTGACTCTCCCATCGTTGTGATCTGCGTCCCGAGCGTCAGCGGTGACTCTCCCATCGTTGTGATCTGCGTCCTGAGGGTCAGCGGTGACTCTCCCATCGTTGTGATCTGCGTCCCGAGCGTCAGCGGGGACTCTCCCATCGTTGTGATCTGCGTCCCGAGCGTCAGCGGGGACTCTCCCATCGTTGTGATCTGCGTCCCGAGCGTCAGCGGGGACTCTCCCATCGTTGTGATCTGCGTCCCGAGCGTCAGCGGTGACTCTCCCATCGTTGTGATCTGCGTCCCGAGCGTCAGCGGTGACTCTCCCATCGTTGTGATCTGCGTCCCGAGCGTCAGCGGTGACTCTCCCATCGTTGTAATCTGCGTCCCGAGCGTCAGCGGTGACTCTCCCATCGTTGTGATCTGCGTCCTGAGTGTCAGCAGTGAGGCTGTGTTCACACACAGCATTTTTTTAGTGGTTTTGCCAATAAAACCGCTAAAAATAAGCTTCCCATTAATTTCTATGCATTTCGCACTTTTTGTGCATATTGATGCGTTTTTTACCACGAAAAAAACGCATCGCGGTAAAAAACGCTGCATGCTCAATTTCGCAGATTTTTCCGTGTTTCTGGCTAGTTCTAAGCGTTTTGAAAACGCTCCGGAAAAGACGCATCAAACCGCGACGAAAACGCGCAGACTAAAAAGGCGCGGTTTCTGGGAAGGGAGTCAGGTTTTTCAGCAGAAATTTTCTGCTATGTGTGCACTTAGCCTGACTCCCATCGTTGTGATCTGCGTCCTTGGCGTCGGTGTTGACTCTCCCATCGTCGTGGTCTGCGTCCTGAGTGTCAGCGGTGACTCTCCCATCGTAGTAATCTACGTCCCGAGCGTCAGCGGTGACTCTCCCATCGTAGTGATCTACGTCCCGAGCTTCAGCGGTGACTCTCCCATCGTAGTGATCTGCGTCACGAGCGTCAGCAGTGACTCCCATCGTTGTGATCTGCGTCCTTGGCGTCAGCGGTGACTCTCCCATCGTAGTGATCTGCGTCCTGAGGGTCAGCGGTGACTCTCCCATCGTAGTGATCTGCGTCCCGAGCGTCAGCGGTGACTCTCCCATCGTAGTGATCTGCGTCCCGAGCGTCAGCGGTGACTCTCCCATCGTTGTGATCTGCGTCCCGAGCGTCAGCGGTGACTCTCCCATCGTCATGATCTGCGTTCCGAGCGTCAGCGGTGACTCTCCCATCGTAGTGATCTGCGTCCCGAGCGTCAGCGGTGACTCTCCCATCGTAGTGATCTGCGTCCCGAGCGTCAGCGGTGACTCTCCCATCGTAGTGATCTGCGTCCCGAGCGTCAGCGGTGACTCTCCCATCGTAGTGATCTGCGTCCTTAGCGTCAGCGGTGACTCTCCCATCGTTGTGATCTGCGTCCTTAGCGTCAGCGGTGACTCTCCCATCGTTGTGATCTGCGTCCTTAGCGTCAGCGGTGACTCTCCCATCGTTGTGATCTGCGTCCCGAGCGTCAGCGGTGACTCTCCCATCGTAGTGATCTGCGTCCTTAGCGTCAGCGGTGACTCTCCCATCGTAGTGATCTGCGTCCCGAGCGTCAGCGGTGACTCTCCCATCGTTGTGATCTGCGTCCTTAGCGTCAGCGGTGACTCTCCCATCGTTGTGATCTGCGTCCTTAGCGTCAGCGGTGACTCTCCCATCGTTGTGATCTGCGTCCCGAGCGTCAGCGGTGACTCTCCCATCGTCATGATCTGCGTTCCGAGCGTCAGCGGTGACTCTCCCATCGTAGTGATCTGCGTCCCGAGCGTCAGCGGTGACTCTCCCATCGTAGTGATCTGCGTCCCGAGCGTCAGCGGTGACTCTCCCATCGTAGTGATCTGCGTCCCGAGCGTCAGCGGTGACTCTCCCATCGTAGTGATCTGCGTCCTTAGCGTCAGCGGTGACTCTCCCATCGTTGTGATCTGCGTCCTTAGCGTCAGCGGTGACTCTCCCATTGTTGTGATCTGCGTCCTTAGCGTCAGCGGTGACTCTCCCATCGTTGTGATCTGCGTCCCGAGCGTCAGCGGTGACTCTCCCATCGTAGTGATCTGCGTCCTTAGCGTCAGCGGTGACTCTCCCATCGTAGTGATCTGCGTCCCGAGCGTCAGCGGTGACTCTCCCATCGTTGTGATCTGCGTCCTTAGCGTCAGCGGTGACTCTCCCATCGTTGTGATCTGCGTCCTTAGCGTCAGCGGTGACTCTCCCATCGTTGTGATCTGCGTCCTGCTCGCCGGCTTCTTTATACCCAGCGCTGAGTGCACAGGGACGCCATTGATATTGAGAAGAATCTGACCTGATGAACAGAGCCAGGATTTCCCGCTACCCTGTAGACGCGTCTTATTGATTGCTGGAGGTCTGACCGCTGGGACCCCCACGTGTCCTGAGAGCAGAGCGGAGGCCGAGCATGCTCGCTTCCGCTATCATTAGCTGAATGCTGTGCTCCTCCGAGTCCAGAATGTGTGGAGCGGAGGTGGAGGTGCGCATGCTCTACTTCTGCAGCTTTCAGTCGGGGTCCCGGACCCCAACAATCAGTAAGTTATCTCCTATCCAATCGATAATTATACTTTCCCTTAAAGGACCATGAAGGGGAGCTGTAACTCACATTGTAGACCCCCGTTTCATTGAGTCCTGTGCTTGGGGGGTCCTCGAGGAGCTCACATCTAGCATGTTTTCTCCTATCCTGTGACTAGAGTAAGCCCTTTAAGTGATGACTTGTCCCAGTCCTTTATGCCACCTAAGTAAGTGTAGTTTTAGGGGATATTTTCATTTGATCCTCCCCAGCCCTTCAGTTTTACTTACCACGGTACTACCCCTTTAAATCTTTTGTATCCGTCTTTGACCCTCTTTCCCAGTAATGTAATTTTACGTGGAGTCCTCTTGACTTTTTCTCCTACAAACATTGATCTGGAGTTGATTAATGGCCGGAGCTTATACATAATGGATTTCTGCTCGCAGTCTTACTATAAAGCCAGGCTGCAGTTTGGGAGGACACTAATGGATTCCGGTAAATGACTCGGCTTTATCGTACGATGGGGAGTCACTTGCCTCAATCCGTCCTACAAGGGGGGTCTGCAGCAGCATCAAGAAGTGGCTAATTATTCCAGCGCTTTACAATTATAAAGCGAAGGCACTTTGCAAATAGTTTTAACTAAAAGTCACCCAGTACGGTATCTTTCTATAGAGCCCTTGTAACGCAGCGGTGGGGAACCTTTTTTTCTGCCAAGGGCCATTCTCTTTGGGTCAGCTGTGATGTTGGGTGGTATGGAGGATGTCGCTCCCACGACTACTTGTCCAGGATTGTGTCAGTCTGGAGAGCACTCGATGCTATGTGCAGATAAGTTTTGTAAGCAACGCTTAGACTTAACTTATTCCAAACTCGGATACATATTTCAATGCATTTCAACTCAAAGTGGAAATTACGGTAATCACTGCTCATGTAACAGTTATACAACTCAAGCAGTGGGAGGTCTGCAGTATACATAACATAGACGCTGAGGCTGCTGTATGCCGGCCGCGCGGGAGACGCTGAGGCTGCTGTATGCCGGCCGCGCGGGAGACGCTGAGGCTGCTGTATGCCGGCCGCGCGGGAGACGCTGAGGCTGCTGTATGCCGGCCGCGCGGGAGACGCTGAGGCTGCTGTATGCCGGCCGCGCGGGAGACGCTGAGGCTGCTGTATGCCGGCCGCGCGGGAGACGCTGAGGCTGCTGTATGCCGGCCGCGCGGGAGACGCTGAGGCTGCTGTATGCCGGCCGCGCGGGAGACGCTGAGGCTGCTGTATGCCGGCCGCGCGGGAGACGCTGAGGCTGCTGTATGCCGGCCGCGCGGGAGACGCTGAGGCTGCTGTATGCCGGCCGCGCGGGAGACGCTGAGGCTGCTGTATGCCGGCCGCGCGGGAGACGCTGAGGCTGCTGTATGCCGGCCGCGCGGGAGACGCTGAGGCTGCTGTATGCCGGCCGCGCGGGAGACGCTGAGGCTGCTGTATGCCGGCCGCGCGGGAGACGCTGAGGCTGCTGTATGCCGGCCGCGCGGGAGACGCTGAGGCTGCTGTATGCCGGCCGCGCGGGAGACGCTGAGGCTGCTGTATGCCGGCCGCGCGGGAGACGCTGAGGCTGCTGTATGCCGGCCGCGCGGGAGACGCTGAGGCTGCTGTATGCCGGCCGCGCGGGAGACGCTGAGGCTGCTGTATGCCGGCCGCGCGGGAGACGCTGAGGCTGCTGTATGCCGGCCGCGCGGGAGACGCTGAGGCTGCTGTATGCCGGCCGCGCGGGAGACGCTGAGGCTGCTGTATGCCGGCCGCGCGGGAGACGCTGAGGCTGCTGTATGCTGGCCGCCGCTGCTGTATGCCGGCCGCCGCTGCTGTATGCCGGCCGCCGCTGCTGTATGCCGGCCGACGCTGCTGTATGCCGGCCGACGCTGCTGTATGCCGGCCGACGCTGCTGTATGCCGGCCGACGCTGCTGTATGCCGGCCGACGCTGAGGCTGCTGTATGCCGGCCGACGCTGAGGCTGCTGCATGCCGGCCGACGCTGAGGCTGCTGCATGCCGGGAGACGCTGAGGCTGCTGCATGCCGGGAGACGCTGAGGCTGCTGCATGCCGGGAGACGCTGAGGCTGCTGCATGCCGGGAGACGCTGAGGCTGCTGCATGCCGGGAGACGCTGAGGCTGCCGGCCGCGCGGGAGACGCTGAGGCTGCCGGCCGCGCGGGAGACGCTGAGGCTGCCGGCCGCGCGGGAGACGCTGAGGCTGCCGGCCGCGCGGGAGACGCTGAGGCTGCCGGCCGCGCGGGAGACGCTGAGGCTGCCGGCCGCGCGGGAGACGCTGAGGCTGCCGGCCGCGCGGGAGACGCTGAGGCTGCCGGCCGCGCGGGAGACGCTGAGGCTGCCGGCCGCGCGGGAGACGCTGAGGCTGCCGGCCGCGCGGGAGACGCTGAGGCTGCCGGCCGCCGGCCGCCCACATCATGGGAGCACAGAGCCCTGCCCACATAGAATGTCCTGACACTGCTCAGCGTCTGCATTTAATTTAGTGTTGCGTGCGCCACTTTGTACAATAATGAACTCTGTGTGTAGACTAAGGAAGAGTCAATTGTCCCGAGACCTTGAAAATGGGGTAAGCGAACAATGCACTCTGGTCCACAGGTATCTGCCAAGATCCGGAGGAGATGACATTCCTGGTTGTAAACAGTCCATGCGTCCGTGTTTAGGTGGACGTCCTATATAAATCAATGTTCAACCTATGTTTTTTTTGTTGTATGGAGAACTTGTATGAACAGTTTTTCATTTCCCACAATGGCACAAGAAGCAAAAGGATTTGTCCAAGAAGTCCTTCCTTTATCACTCTCCTTGTTTTCGGGCGAGACTGTGGGGTTGAGGGATTTGTCGTCTTTTCATAAAGCTGCACCAAGCCCCGGAGTACGGAACTCAGGAACAACTTACGGTCAGCTGACTCTTTCGGTTGTTTCCTTTGCGAGACCGTTCTAAGGCCGGGTGCACACGCAGGGCTGTGGAGTCGGAGTCGGTGCTCATTTTGGTGGAGTCGGAGTTGGAGTCGGTATAAAATGGACCGACTCCGACTCCTAAAATATATAATAAATTGGGTACAGTAATTCAATGCAGAATGTGCTGAATATTTTTTCATAGGAGTTTGGGAAAGTTATGAAATGTCCTATAAATGGATGTTATATTCCTGATCTAAGGCTACATTCACACACAGCATTTTTCCTGTGTTTTTTGAGGATACGTTTTTCAGCTGCAAAAGTTGATCATCTTTTTAAAAAACTGCATCACCTGAAAGGTTTTTGAGCTCATAGATAATGTTCTCAATAGCAAAAGCAGATTAGAAATCTGCTCTATCTATCCATTTATCCATATCTGTCTATCCATATCGTATCTGTACCAAAAAGAATGAAAACCGGGTAGTACACCAATATATATTCTGTTCTATCTAAATATCTTGATTATTGGATCATAAAAATGATTAAATGTCTGAGGTTCACATTGTACTACAATACATTTTTCACTTAAATATAAGCAATATGTGTGGGAGTCGTGGAGTCGGAGTCGGTGTAAGGGAAATTGAGGAGTCGTCGGAGTCGCAGATTTGGCTTACCGACTCCACAGCCCTGTGCACACGGTCAGTAATTGGCAACGCTTTGGACGCAGCACATGTCCTCTCCGTCCAGAGCGCTGCCGTCTATTGAACCGCTGGTGATTCCGCATGTGATCACTGAACCGTGCGGAATCACCGCGTCCTATACATTGCACTGGTGACTCGCGTCTCCGCACGATAAATTGACCTGCTGCGGTTTGGAGAGACGCGCCTCATGTCCGTCTCCGCTGGCGTCAGGGCACGCTTAGGGGACATGGGATTTCTTGAAATCCCATCCACTATGCTGTAACATCTCACTGCTGCGGCCGTACACCGTGTACAATCCGCAGCGTTTACTGACCGTGGGAACATACCTTACACTGGGGAAAGTCAGTGAAACAACAAAAAACTTCAGTGTTGCTTGTAAGGAGGAGGCTGCCGGGTTTGCCCTGGAAAAACCTGTTCTGCATGTATACGACTGCCGTGCTCCTGATGTCACATTCTGATCACTCGGAAGCTCATTAACATCAAAAGGAAAGTGTCCTCAGAAAAGGGGCTGTGCTTTCTAGGGGTTGTATTTTTATTAATTTTTAGTTTTTCATATTACTGTGTGTATGAGAAAAAGAAAAATCTTCCAATTTTTTTTTACACTGGCCATTACATTTAATTTTAGTGACTAGCTTTTTGTTAGGTACATGGATAGAGGTGTTATCAGTCATTGTACAGGAGGAGGAGGTGAGCTGTGACATCCCCTATTGTGTATGGTGGATCGTGTTACCTACTGTATATAGAGGTATCAGTCATTGTACAGGAGGAGGTGAGCTGTGACCTCACCTATTGTGAATGGTGAATCCTGTTATCTACTGTATATAGAAGTGTCAGTCATTGTACAGGAGGAGAAGGTGAGCTGTGACATCCCCTATTGTGTATGGTGGAACGTTTTACCTACTGTATATAGAGGTGTCAGTCATTGTACAGGAGGAGGTGAGCTGTGACCTCACCTATTGGGTATGGCAGATCCTGTGTTATCTACTGTATATAAAGGTGTCAGTCATTGTACAGGAGGAGGAGGTGAGCTGTGACCTCACCTACTGTGAATGGTGAATCCTGTTATCTACTGTATATAGAGGCGTCATCAGTCATTGTGCAGGAGGAGGAGGTGAGCTGTGACATCACCTATTGTGAATGGTGGCTCCTGTGTTATGGTGGAGTTAACTTATTGTAATCATTTCTGTGATGATAATGAGACTGCTGAAATGTCACTTGTACATAACAGCAATTATGAATCTAGTATTGGGCTCGGTAGCCAATATGAAAACTGTAAGATTTCTAATTGTTTTTTTTTTATGTAAAGAAAGTGATATGAAAAAATAATGCAGATAATATGAAGCTGTAGGGTGGCCACAAGTTACCTGCGTATAGTCAAATAACAGACTTCTCAGTGATAACGTGACAGTATGGACAATTACAGGCTGTTCTTACTGGTCTGGCAGCAGCTGTTTTGCCTGCAGCGCCATCACAGGAGAAATGAAGCATTACACGAGGCCCAAAGCAGTTGTAATTCAGGTCACCAGTGAAGGAATCAGCAATGTGGTCTCATGACACCAACTTACAATATATTAACCCCAGAAGGGCCTGTTTTCCATATATTGTTTTTTGTAGTCTTAATGGGAAGGCATCCACTCCTTGGGAGCACAGTCTGCTCACGAGCGGCCCTTGTTTAGATGGACCCAGATCTTCTGCGTGTTGCAGGATTAGCCATCGACCATTAATGGGGGAGATATATGGCCGGACGGTGACAGATCATTGGCTCATCGTGGCAATCTGCTGATCACTGACTCTGCTTCTATGTACTATGGGATTGTCTTCATGCCGTAATCTTTTACCTGGTGTAGGACGAATGAGATCACAGCCCCGAATCCATAAAGCTGAGACGTCGAGGGCTCGGAGGACTGTTAACCTACAGACGGTGGTCTGCACCCCTGGGATCGGACTGTAGGACGTTCTCCGTTTCCTAATATGGTTTTATGCACCTGTTGTTAATATTGATGTTTTTCCGTTAAGGCGCGCCTGTCCTCCTCCTTGGTCGAGACACTCTTTAGGTTTTCTGTTCCTGGACACCTTGCTTTCCATGAACTGATTTAATTTTGAGAGGAGCCGCAGACACTCCTCGGTGCAGGTGTGGTCTCTTTTGTCGGACATTGTAAGAGAACCAGACCAAGCTTTCCTTCCTTGAAAGATGAGGATTAGGCATGTTAAACCCCATCTGTCATTTCAGGGATGTTTCAGAATAAGCCGTTGTGTGTGTGCACAGGACTATTGGTGTTCCTCAGGGGTCAGTCCTAGACCCCTTCTCTTCTCCTTATATACCGCCCTATTGGACAAACCATCAGCAGATTTGTCGTCCAGTATGAGCTCTATGCTGATGACACACTACTATAGACATGGCCTCCTCACATCACCCCCACCCTAATGCAAAATACCAGGGATTGTCTGTCCGCTGTGTCTAACATCGTGTCCTCGGCCACTGAATCTCTTTAAAACTGAACTCCTTGTGTTTCCCCCCTCTACTAACAGACCTATACCTGATATTGCAATTACCTTGAAGGGTTCAACCATTCACTCCTCGCTCACCGTCTTGGGGGCATATTTGACAAAGAACTTTCCTTTATTCCCTATATCCGATCCCTCACTACATTTTTAAAAATCTCTCCAGAATCCGACCTTTTCTCACCTTTGAAGCTTCAGAAACCCGTACTGTAACTATTCACTCTCGTCTGGATTACTGCTACTGTCTTCTGATCGGTCTCCCTCTGACTAAACTCTGTCCTCTCCAATCCGTCCTGAATACGGCAGCCAGGGTCATATTTCTGTCCAGATGCTACACAGGCGCCTCCACCCTGTGCCAGTCATTGCACTGGTTACCCATTTGCTACAAAATAGAATACAAGCTTCTCTCTCGCCCACAATCTCTCCACAGTTCTGCACTGCCCTACATCTCTCTCTCGTCTCGGTCTATCACCCTACCCATGCTCTTCATTCTGCAACTAACATCCTCCATAATCAGAACATTTAACCTCCGTCTTCAAGACTTCTCTCATGCTGCGCCACTATTCCGGAATTCACTACCCTAAACAATCCGACTAATTCCTAACCCCCATGTGTAAGAGTGCTGTAAAACACATATCTTTAGACAAGCCTATCGCCTCAATTCACTAACCTTAAGGTACTGTCACACTTAGTGATGTACCAGCGATCCCGACCAGCGATATGACGCGGTCAGGATCGCTGGTACATCGCTAAGTTGTCGCTAGTACACAGGCAGATCTCACCAGTGACATCGCTGGGGACTGGGGTCGCTACTTACCTGTCAGACGCGGCGATCCTGACGTCCTCCCGCCCGGCTCCACGCTCGTCTCTCCACAGGAAGCGCCGCAGGAAGCTGACGACGAGAAACGGTCCTGGACGTTCTCGCGCGACCAGCGATAATCAGCGGGGGAGCCGGTCGTAGGTAAGTATCAGACATAGCGATATCGCTAGCAATATCGCTATAACGTCACTAGTTATAGCGATATTGCTAGCGATATCTCAGTGTGACAGGCCCTTTACTCTCCCCTGTTCCCTCCTAAATGTTAATCATAATCTGCTCTTGCCTATTCATCCTTCATGTACCCAATTACTAACGACTAGCTTGGCCCTTGCAAAATTTTTGCACATTGGTCGTCGGGGGCGCAGGCAATTTCAGAAAAAAGCAAGCTGGTCAAATGTAAATGTATTTCATGAGTTGATGAACACAGACAGGTAATTATATATGTAGATTGGTAATACAATATATTTGATAAGTAGAGGCCAAAAAATGTCTTCCGGTTGAGGTGCCACCTGCAGGTCATTGTGTCTTTCTGCAGGTTTATGAAAATGAATGTTTAAACTGTATTTTGTGATCAAATCGTGGATGTGTGGTTTGTTTGGTTATTTTGGTGCTGAAGGGGGCAACAGGGCTGTGGAGTCGGAGTCGGTGCTCATTTTGGTGGAGTTGGAGTCGGTATAAAATGGACCGACTCCGACTCCTAAAATTTATAATAAATTGGGTACAGTAGTTCAATGCAGAATGTGCTGAATATTTTTTCATAGGAATTTGGGAAATGTCCTATAAATGACTGTTCTATTCCTGATCTAAGGCTACATTCACACACAGCGTTTTTTGAGGATACGTTTTTCAGTTGCAAAAGCAGATCAGCTTTTTAAAAAACCACATCACCTGAAAGGTTTTTGAGCTCATAGATAATGTTTTCAATAGCAAGAGCAGATTAGAAATCTGCTCTATCTATATATCCATTTATCCATATCTGTCTCCATATCTTATCTGTACCAAAAAGAATGAAAGCCGGATAGCACACAGACTAAAGGTACTGTCACACTTAGCGATGTACCAGCGATCCCGACCAGCGATATGACGCGGTCAGGATCACTGGTGCATCGCTAAGTGGTCGCTAGTGAGCTGCCACACAGGCAGATCTCACTAGCGACATCGCTGGGGACGGGGATCGCTACTTACCTGTCACACCAGGCGATCCTGCGTCCTCCCGCCCGGCTCCACGCGTCGCTCGTCCTCACAACAGGAAGCGCCACAGGAAGCTGACGACGAGAAACAGTCCTGGACGTTCTCGCGCGATCAGCGATAACCAGCGGGGGAGCCGGTCGTAGGTAAGTATCAGACACAGAGATATCGCTAGCAATATCGCTATAACGTCACTAGTTATAGCGATATTGCTAGCGATATCTCTTAGTGTGACATGCCCTTTACACTCCTTTTTTTTAGCACCAGTCAGGGACACCTCATAGCTGCCCAAAAGGATGCCCAGGACAGGCATTGCTCTTCTTCAGTAACATCAACATCAACTGATAGTTGGAATAAATAGACTGCATTCATCACCACATCTTCTTAAGGTGCAGGCTTTATTTTCAAGTGTAGGGGTGTGCAGTATGAGGTTCTGCAGCAGCTGAGGTGTGCAGTATGAGGTTCTGCAGAACAGTATGAGATTCTGCCCCCCCCCAGGTTTGATCCTGGCTATGCCCGTAGTGTGAATGTAGCCTGAGGATCTAGGCTTTATCTTAGCCGAGATAAGTCATAGTGTGTGTGTATATATATATATATATATATATATATATATATATATATACACAGTACAGACCAAAAGTTTGGACACACCTTCTCGCACACTCTTGGCATTATCTTGATGAGCTTCAAGAGGTAGTCACCAGAAATGGTTTTCACTTCACAGGTGTGCCCTGTCAGGTTTAATAAGTGGGATTTCTTGTCTTATAAATGGGGTTGGGACCATCAGTTGTGTTGTGAAGAAGTCTGGTGGATACACAGCTGATAGTCCTACTAAATAGACTGTTAAAATTTGTATTATGGCAAGAAAAAAAGCAGCTGAGTAAAGAAAAACGAGTGGTCATCATTACTTTAAGAAATGAAGGTTAGTCAGTCCGAAAACTTGGGAAAACTTTGAAAGTGTCCCCAAGTGCAGTGGCAAAAACCATCAAGCGCTACAAAGAAACTGGCTCACATGAGGACCGCCCCAGGAAAGGAAGACCAAGAGTCACCTCTGCTGCGGAGGATAAGTTCATCCGAGTCACCAGCCTCAGAAATCGCAGGTTAACAGCAGCTCAGATTAGAGACCAGGTCAGTGCCACACAGAGTTCTAGCAGCAGACATCTCTACAACAACTGTTAAGAGGAGACTTTGTGCAGCAGGCCTTCATGGTAAAATAGCTGCTAGGAAACCACTGCTAAGGACAGGCAACAAGCAGAAGAGACTTGTTCGGGCTAAAGAACACAAGGAATGGACAATAGACCAGTGGAAATCTGTGCTTTGGTCTGATGAGTCCAAATTTGAGATCTTTGGTTCCAACCACCGTGTCTTTGTGCGACGCAGAGAAGGTGAACGGATGGACTCTACATGCCTGGTTCCCCCCGTGAAGCATGGAGGAGGAGGTGTGATGGTGTGGGGGTGCTTTGCTGGTGACACTGTTGGGGATTTATTCAAAATTGAAGGCATACTGAACCAGCATGGCTACCACATCATCTTACAGCGGCATGCTATTCCATCCGCTTTGCGTTTAGTTGGACCATCATTTATTTTTCAACAGGACAATGACCCCAAACACACCTCCAGGCTGTGTAAGGGCTATTTGACCAAGGAGGAGAGTGATTGGGTGCTACGCCAGATGACCTGGCCTCCACAGTCACCACAGTCATGTGTCCAAACTTTGGTCTGTGCCGTATACATGTACATGTATACAGTGTATTACATATTTACAATTTATTACAGTTTTTTGTGTTCTAAAGTTGTATTCCAATAAATAGATATTATGTTCTATCTAAATATCTTGATTATTGGATCATAGAAATGATTAAATGTCTGATGTTCACATTGTACTACAATACATTTTTCACTTAAATATAAGCAATATATGTGGGAGTCGGAGTCGCAGGTTTGGCTTACCGACTCCACGGCCCTGGGGGGCAAGTTTACCTTTCAAATGGTGTATCATTTGTGTGTGTGGGTGCAGTATGAACGGAGAAACAAAGTGATCACCGAAAAACAGTGTTTAGAACTAATAGAATAGATAACTGCACTTAGACAGCTACTGACCGTTGACCGGATCATGCAGCTGAGCATTGTGTCTGTGAATCCATCTTTTAGGGTGACATAAACTCTTACTAGAAAACAGCAGCATGATCTTGCTGTGTCTCCATGGGTTGGCTATCTCACTGTGCTCTTCCCATCTCCATACATTTCTATAGGCAGCTGTAACCTGATACTTCAGTGAGCTGTCAATCTGTCTTGCATTGTCTCCTATAGACTTTAGCTGCAAGTTTAGGCAACATAGAAGAGAAGAGGCTCTTACATGGAGAAAGAAGCAGATTTCTCTGGTAAGATATATTGCAGTGTATCTTATAGTCACTTGTACTGTTGGTTTATGAAAAGTTTGCTGAAACCCCTGTTGTGCGCACAGCGATGCAATAGAAAGTTTTGCCACACTAAGGTCAGACTACTTTGGTTATGTTTGCAGTTTGTAACCCTGGAGACTGATAGGTCTGCATACAGGCTGTGTATGCAAACGGCTAGGGTATTGTTAACGAGCACTTGTCAAGATTCAACACGCCTGATCCCTCTTACCTTGGATATCTGTGATTGGCTTGGAGTGGGCCCCCATACACATAAGATCTTCATCAGATACTGTCTGTAGCGCAAAACTCTTCTGACTTTGCGTGGTACACCGCTCACCACGAGTGATGGCAGGAATTCTACTTTGTTATTATTATTTCTTTTTTTCAGCCGTATTGTGGACTGTGGAACATCTAAAAGGCAAAGTAGAGATCAATGTGGAGGATGGGAAAGAAACTGCCCTGCGAGTGTCAAAGTGAGCACACTAGTTCATTTTTTATTTGGTTTGTCGTTCTTTACATGATTGTGTCTGTCGTGTCTCCTATGTAAGGGCAGTCTAGTGTAATGGTGGGAACATGGAGATCACGATTTAATAGTATTCTATGGTTTGATTCCAAATTTTTCGGAAAAAGCAGCTTTTTGCTGACAGGACCCAGAGGCCTAGAGCTCTGCTAGCCCCCACTCAGAGAGAGCCTGCGAGTCCTGTTTGCCCCACCCGCTGCTAGAGAAAGCCTGTGAGTCCTGCTTTCCCCCCACTCCCACTCATAGAGAGAGCCTGGCGAGTCCTGCTTTCCCCCCTCCCACTCAGAGAGAGCCTGGCGAGTCCTGCTTCTCCCCTCCCACTGCCAGAGAGCCTGTGGGTCCTGCTCCCCCCTCCCACTGCAGAGCCTGCGAGTCCTGCTTCCCCCCTCCCACTCATAGAGAGAGCCTGGGAGTCCTGTTCCCCCCTCCCACTCATAGAGAAAGCCTGGAAGTCCTGCTTCCCCCCCCTCCCACTCATAGAGAGAGCCTGGGAGTTTCTGCTTCCCCCCTTCCACTCATAGATAGAGCCTGGGAGTTCTGCTTCCCCCCCTCCACTCATAGAGAGAGCCTGGCGAGTCCTGCTTTCCCCCCTCCCACTCATAGAGAGAGCCTGGCGAGTCTGCTTCTCCCCTCCCACTGCCAGAGAGAGCCTGTGGTCCTGCTCCCCCCTCCCACTGCAGAGCCTGCGAGTCCTGCTTCCCCCCTCCCACTCATAGAGAGAGCCTGGGAGTCCTGGTCCCCCCTCCCACTCATAGAGAAAGCCTGGAAGTCCTGCTTCCCCCCCCCTCCCACTCAGAGAGAGCCTGGGATTCTGCTTCCCCCCTTCCACTCATAGATAGAGCCTGGGAGTTCTGCTTCCCCCCTCCACTCATAGAGAGAGCCTGGGAGTCTGCTTCCCCCCCCCCTCCCACTCATAGAGAAAGCCTGGGAGTCCTCGCACCCCCCTCCCACTCATAGAGAAGAGCCTGCGAGTCCTGCTTCCCCCCCTCTCACTCGTAGAGAAAGCCTGCGAGTCCTGCTTCCCCCCCCTCTCACTCATAGAGAAAGTCTGGGAGTCCTGCTTCCCCCCCTCCCACTCTAGAGAAAGCCTGGGAGTCCTGCTACCCCCCCTCCACTCATAGAGAGAGCCTGGAGTCCTGCTCCCCCCTCCCACTCATAGAGAAAGCCTGGGAGTCCTGCTTCCCCCCCTCCCACTCATAGAGAAAGCTGGGAGTCCTGCTTCCCCCCCCCTCCCACTCATAGAGAAAGCCTGGAAGTCCTGCTTCCCCCCCTCCCACTCATAGAGAAAGCTGCGAGTCCTGCTTCCCCCCCTCCCACTCAGAGAAGAGCCTGGCGAGTCCTGCTTCTCCCCTCCCACTGCCAGAGAGAGCCTGTGGGTCCTGCTCCCCCATCCCACTGCAGAGCCTGGGAGTCCTGCTCCCCCCCTCCCACTCATAGAGAAAGCCTGGGAGTCCTGCTTCCCCCCCCACTCATAGAGAAAGCCTGGGAGTCCTGCTTCCCCCCCCCCCTCATAGAGAAAGCCTGGAAGTCCTGCTTCCCCCCCTCCCACTCATAGAGAAAGCCTGCGAGTCCTGCTTCCCCCCCTCCCACTCAGAGAGAGCCTGGCGAGTCCTGCTTCTCCCCTCCCACTGCCAGAGAGAGCCTGTGGGTCCTGCTCCCCCCATCCCACTGCAGAGCCTGGGAGTCCTGCTCCCCCCCTCCCACTCATAGAGAAAGCTTGTGAGTCCTGCTTCCCCCCCTCCCACTCGTAGAGAAAGCTTGCGAGTCCTGCTTCTCCCTCCCACTGCCAGAGAAAGCTTGCGAGTCTTGCTTTATCCTCTCAAACTTTATTTGGGATAGCAGGACTCACAGGATTGCTTTCTATGTGTCTAAGCAACATTTAACAGATTTTGCATTGAAATACTAAATTAGGTCAGACTTCCACCTTGCTGATTGTCTCCCTATATATTGGTGGCAGTCAGCTCACCTGACTGCTTCTTTCTGCCGCCCGTGTATTGACAATATCATTAATGATAATGATGACCCTTCATGATCATTATTTGTGCAGGAAGCCTTCCTTCCCCCCACTGTCTCTGTGCTGCTGGCGGTAAGCTTCCTGGCTCCGTCTGATATCATGTGTTCCTTCTCTTCTCTCACAGAGACGTCTCTTTTAATGATGTAAACTCCATTATCTGGTACTGGCCAGACTCGCTCCAAGCTCTGGACTGCTGGGATCCAACCTGCTGGAGCAGACGGAGGTAGGTATGGACGTCCAGTGGGGTGGGGTTATATTACCCCCTATTATAGGGGTTGTCTGATATAACAAGTCATCCTCCTATTCACATGATAGGCGGGATCTTGTTGGTCAGCGGGGGGGGGGGGGGGGGGGGGGGGGTGTCCGATCACTGGGATCTGCATCGATCAGCAGAATGGGATTTTTTTTTTCACCCAATATCCCCATTATAAATGAAGCTGTCAATTGAAAGTCATTGGTGCTGCTGTTTTTTAATGAGGTTTTTATTGCTAAATACATGAAGTAAAAAAAAAAAAACTAATAGTCACAGGATCTCGTGACGAGTTGACCTATGTACAGATCACACAGGCGAGTTTTAATAAAAATCACACATTTTCCAATTTATTTTTTCGCGTACAGCATCTAAAACATCACTGTGAACAGCAACATAGCCTGCGTCTGCTTCTGTCCGTACGAGAAAATCGATGTATAAAGGGGGTCACGGCATTATTACACTTTTGCCAATACTTTTCATTATGTAATATCTTGTATTTCTTTTTTTTTTTAATTTTGTTTTTGTTTTTATTATTTTTATAATTTTAATTTTTTTTTTTTTCTTGCTCCATTACTAGGGTGAATCTTTTTAGCAGAAGTTCTGAGTTTCACGTTGATTCCACATGTTCCTCTGGTTTAGGCAGAACAGATATTTGGATGTTTTCCAACTATCTATTGGAGGGAAAAAAAGTGCACTTAACTATACGACGTCGTTAATGTTTCACACCAAAAATAATCAGAATTATGTACTGTTAGATGAGGGAGATTTCAGCGGGACGCCTCCTGTATCCGCAGTGCCGTGTCCGATATTCCTGGCTATGCGGAGGATATTTTACTCCAGCGGCTGTCTCTGCCACGTCTTCTCAGCTGTTACATCCAGCCCGCCACATATCCCCTGCAATCTGCCTGTGTGCATGGCGTCCGCTGCCACCTTATATTTAGGAAAACATAACGGCTGCAGCCGAATGCAGGAGTCCAACCTTCAGCTGTTCTCCTGAGCCTGACCCCGATCTGTCACATTACACATTACTATGCCTGATAATATAGTCATTCAGCTGCAGTGTAAAGCATGTACAGTCCGATATTGATGGCCAGTCCTAAGGCCTCTTCACACTTGCGTTTTTCTGACCATCAGTCAAAATCCGCCAGGTTTTGGAAAAAAACAGATTCGCCATTTTTTTTGGCAGATCCGTTTTTTTTCCCATTGAGTTGCATTACTGGCGGATCTTGACGGATGGGCATCCGTTGGATCCGTTTTTTTGTGGATCCGCCAAACTTTTTTCGTCCGCAGGCATGCCTGGACGGACCTTGCAACGTTTTTTTTGTTGTTGGATCCACATTTTCCAGTGCGCATGCCCGGAGAAGGAAGTCAGAGAAAATTACCCTGAAATTCATTCTCTCTCTCATCCTCCTCCTCTCTCTCTCTCTCCTCCCTCTCTCTCTCTCTCCTCCCTCTCTCTCTCTCTCCTCCCTCTCTCTCTCTCTCTCTCCCCCTCCTCCCTCTCTCTCCTCCCTCTCCTCCCCTCTCTCTCTCCTCCTCCCTCTCTCTCTCTCCTCCCTCTCTCTCTCTCCTCCCTCTCTCTCTCTCCTCCCTCTCTCTCTCTCCTCCCTCTCTCTCTCTCCTCCCTCTCTCGCTCTCTCCTCCCTCTCTCTCTCTCCTCCCTCTCTCTCTCTCCTCCCTCTCTCTCTCTCTCCTCCCTCTCTCTCTCTCCTCCTCTCTCCTCTCGCTCCTCTCTCTCTCTCCTCCCTCTCTCTCTCTCTCTCCTCCTCTCTCTCTCTCTCTCCTCCCTCTCTCTCTCTCTCTCCTCCCTCTCTCTCTCTCTCCTCCCTCTCTCTCTCTCTCTCCTCCCTCTCTCTCTCTCTCCTCCCTCTCTCTCTCCTCCCTCTCTCTCTGCTCCCCCCCTCTCTCTCCTCCCTTTTTCTCTCTGCTCCCTCTCTCTCTCTGCCTCCCTCTCTCTCTCTGCTCCCTCTCTCTCTCGCTCCCTCTCTCTCTCTGCTCCCTCCTCTCTCTCTGCTCCCTCTCTCTCTCTCCTCCCTCTCTCTCTCCTCCCTCTCTCTCTCCTCCTCTCTCCCCTCCCTCTCTCTCTCTCCTCCCTCTCTCTCTCTCCTCCCTCTCTCTCCCCTCCCTCTCTCTCTCCCTCCCTCTCTCTCCCCTCCCTCTCTCTCTCTCCTCCTCTCTCTCTCT